>NC_134365.1:196031653-196336756 GCF_035582795.1 Mycteria americana
TTAATCAGATACAGCAATTAAGCGCTGAAAAATAAATCTGCACAAAATATAAAAGCTGCAGAAATTAACATGTATCAAATGTAAACTACATATAGAAACTCCATAAATTATTTTTATATTTATTTCAATAACTGGAGCCGCATTTACACAATATTTTTAGTATGTGCATTCTGTATATTCTATGTGTGCTTTCACATAGTTAACTATCAGCTTAATTTGAACAATGTAAAGGTCAAATCTTTTTGATAGGTAAGCACAACTTTTTTGGGGGTCTAATCCTGTGCAACAAATTCTCATGAAAACTAGGAGGAATATTAAGAGTCTACTCAGCTGGCTACCAAAAATGGATTCTGGGGCACACATATAGTCTTCTGATGTCTGCAATAGCTAGGGGAAGAGGTACTATAGCAGATTTAATACACAGTTCCCTCCCCTTTGGATTTCTAGCCAACTGTAAAGCAAACCTGCATGTCATAAATTTGGGCATACTCACAGGCTTTCCTGTGGTGAACTCTAGGTTCCCAGTATGAAATTACGGCAACACCTGTCAGCATGTAGAGATACTTTGTGTGAATGTGCCTCTGTTTTTATCCACTACAAGCTGCTCCACCACAGAAGGTATTTACATTTTATGGACTTCTGGGTACTATGCAACCATGAAAAAGTGCGCCACTCCCAGTCAAAGAGGGTTCCCTCATATAGCCTCAATTAATTTATTCTTAACATTTGTTTAATTAAGAAAATTATTAATAAAATGGAATTTACCTCAAGCTTTACAAAGAGATTTGGTATTTCCACTTTTTTTTAATAGATTACAACAGCCAACTATTCAAATCCTCCTACTAATCTAGATTCTTACCTTTCTTTTATGTGGGTAACAGGCTAATTGCTTTAGTAGACAATAAACCCTATTAACTTGTATAGACAGATTACTGCCTGTACTGTGATTGGTTCCATTTCTACTGCCATTAAGTCCGGATTTGATGCATATCACATTCCTTCTAAAGAATACAAGCATGCTATGTAATAGGCTATCTCTGATAGACTCAATTTTGCAAGATGCATCTTTTCTTTGCAGCTGAGTATCCCAGCTCCTACTGTTTGGAGTGGAAGCTGAGAGTACTGAGCATCCAGAAAGAGAGCTAAGCATCTTCCAAATTTGCTTTTCTTTCATTGAAAGCCAAGAAAGTCAGATATAAAGAGGGGGAAAAAAAAAAAAAAAAGGAAAATTAAAAGCTAGGAAAATGAATTATGTTAAAATGTGTCTTAGCTCTCTAACATGCAATGCTGTCCAATATATATTGAAATATTGGACAATATACAGTGATCCTCAGTTTTGCTTTATTATTATGAAGTTCTTTCATTTTAGAAGTTTTTTGTACGTATATACATTTGTGAGCGAAAAAGAAAATGGTACAAAAGGATCATATAGTTCAATTAAATGAAGCAATCACAAGAGATTTTAATTCAACAGTTCAAAAGTTTACAGCCACCTTCTAATCTCCTCACTGTGTGAAAACAGAGATAAGACTGTTAACTGTTATTATAATTGTTATATGACTATTTTTGGCTATTATGCACAAAACAAAACAAAACAAAAAACAGCCAGTGGACACATAGCTATAGAAGGAACCTAGTTTGTTAGTAAGAGAGTCTACAATGAAATATTTGCTCTTCTTAATTTACATTAAAGGGAATTAATGATGAAACCAAGCTAAAGTAAGTCCCCACTCAACTTTCAGCACAAGGACGGGTTACTTTTAGAGCAGTCTTAGAGAGAAAATCCAACACATGCCATTTGACTGTTGCAAACTAATCCTCACTCTGCTTCTATTTCTTTCTATGAACTGCAATGCAAGGTCCAATAGACAGCCTCAGATACGTCTCAGGTCCAGTACATGCTTTTCAAACTTAATCAAGGGAATATAGAAATGTATATAAAAAGATGAAAGTGTCTTTGCCTTTATACGTATTGAAAAAAAAAAAAAGAAGCAAAAAGCTGGGGGAAAAAAAAGTGAGATGTTTCATAGGGGAAGGTTAAGTCTGATGCTAATGCTTATTTAAAATGGTGACAGTCTGGAGTAGTGAAGCCTTGCTGGGCTGCTTTAATTTCTCCCTGGAATAGCTCTCTCCCAACCTTCGGCAGCACATCAAAGTCTCTGGAGCTCAATTAAAATTGGATTATATTGAAATGCTCTATCTATGGAACTGTGTGCTCACTAACACTTTTCTTTCAGTAATACTCCAGATGACAGTTGCCCATCCCAATTTAAACAGTTGTCATAGAGACCATGAACTAAAGCAGCAGTAACTAACAATACAAAGGAAAGGTAAGTGGTAGGATTTCTGTGAATGAAGGGCTTGGTTTCCAGCCGCAGTGCTCACACTGCAAGCAGCTAAATGCAGAAAACATAAAAGGCTGTAATGCTCTGCACACTCCTAAGCAGAAGGGCAAAGTAAGCAAAATAGTAAACATTTTCCTTTTTTTCCCAGTAGCTAGAGCAGTGTTTTACACACCAGCATGTGGTAGCTCCCTAAAATGTCTGGAATCAAGCGACACTCCCTAGGAAAAACAGCAGGTAACCCTGGAGTCAAACTACAGTCACCAGTCTGTAAATTAAAGGAGTCAATAGGTACTTCGTAATTGCAATAGAAAAAAATAAGGTATTAAGTGGTTTTTTTCTTTTCAAAGATATTTTATAGGAGGTTCTTTAATTATAGACGATGTACAAATCCTTTGTCTTTATGATAAAAATCTAAAGTGAAGGTCTGATACGAATCTGTAAGAAACTCAGAGTCTGAACACATTTAGTTAACATTGTGACATTCAATGTGCCTAATGCTTTCAAATCATTTTATTACTGGTTTTAACTGTTTTATAATCTAAAACCATGTAGATTTTTGATGTACTGCACCAAAGCCTGACAATGCCACTGGAAAACTCTGGCAGCTTCCAAAAAACCCAAAATAACATAAACAGCTTACGTTTCTGGCAGCACCAGAGCGCCATGTATTTAACGGTGTAGATTGCTAGTAATGATACTATTTTCTCATGTAGATGGCATGTTTCTGGCACTATAAAACTCTTAACCTTTCTTGTAATTGGCTTATTGGGAGTCCCAAGGTTGTTTTTTGTGCCATTGGGCTGATCACCATGGAAATGAACACTTATTGCTGCTTCGCTGTAGTGCTCTATTTTTCTGCCAAGCCCTCCGCAAGCATCCTCCCCGCTCTCCTGGGAAGGCGGTGTTAGGATTTTGAAGCAGCAACAAGGCAGAGTGCAAAGAGCGCAGGCCAAAGGGGAAGAAAACAAAAACGTGTCAGAAAATCTAAAAACCGCACAGATCAGAATTTGTCAAAACAAGGCCTTGGTTTAAACCAACAAGAAGGGCCCCTACAGCTTGGGCCTTGACAAAGCATGGCCTATTTTTTTTTTTTTTACTTTATTATTATTTTTTTTTTATTTTTAGCCCAGCTGTAGAAAACACCATCTAATGAACCTGTCTGGGGCTGCTGTCCCCATCCTGTCAGGCATGTCAGGAGATGACAAGCACTGGGGACAGGCCGCCGCCAGTCACAGACAGGCCTGCCAGCTGGAGAGTTCAGCCCCAATCTAATCACACCACCAGAAAATAACTTTCACGCTTGCAGCCTGACAGGATGGGCTCAAGGAAAAGAAAAAGAAAAAAATAATAATAAAAAAAATTGGGATGGAAACAATGCTTTTTGTTTCAATTGGGATCGAAACAATGCTTTTTGTTTCAACTACATACCTTTTTTGGGGGGGGGGCAGGGAGGAAAAATATTTTTAAAAGCTACTAGCAGTTCATGCTGGTTTCCATTAGTGGAACTGTTTCTGTCTTTCCTTTAACAAAAAGAAGACCAATAAAAACATTAATGCCAGCAGTTACAGAAGAAGCAAATGAAATGAGTAAATGAAATGAGTAAATGAAATGAGAAAAGAAAATGAGACAGTATTTGCGGTACCTGGATGTGCTTTTGCTGCATTTATTGCTATGTATACACACTCTTTTCCAACATATATATAGATATAAAAATATCTGCAACCATTGGTGGAGCTACACTTACAAAAATGTATGACTAATGGTATGTGTTTTTATTATTTCAAAGAAGCCGGGTTCGTTAAATATTATATCTCTTCAGAGCCATCACTCTAGGGTTTGTATCATCATTTGAGCAAAAACTGCCAAAGTACTAATGGTGGGGCTGTTTGTGCTCCTGAAATGGAAATGAATATTCATACCTAAGAATAACAATAAAAAAAAAAGTATTAGAGCCCACGGCCTCAACATCGGTGATTCTTTCCTATTTACACACAGACTATGAATAAACAAACAGGAAAATCTTGAACATGTATCTTCAAAGGGGCTATACTGAAAAGGCAATAGTATACTGGTACTCATCCTGTCTTTGTCATTCAAAAATTGCCAACACAGATCTCCACTCCAGAAATTTAATAATCAAAAATTGCTAATGTAGATCTCTGCTCCAGAAATCTAATAATCAGTAAATCCACAGAAAGAGAGGCTGAAAATTATTATTTAAAAAACCAAAAGAGTAGTTCCCCCAACAAGCATTAAAACAAATTATTAGGTCTAGACACAAACAAAATTACTTAAAAATACACATTCAGCTAAAATGAAAGTGCAAAGTGTTAACTAAGTGTATCCTATCTACTCCTAAATGTAAATCAAAGTATATTTACGTTCTAGTGTATGTATCTTAATATGTACATCTTAGTAAACAATTTGCATTATTTGGAAGGTAACTGGAATGGAAAATGACTGGTTCATGTAGTACTTAGTAATTATTTTAGGAAGAAATTATGAATGAGTGTAGGTCCATCTAATCCCTATAAGATAATAAAAAAATGAAGATTTGTTATTGCATCCTGCCATTCATTCACTCTCTGCTGACATTATAGATGTCAGAAAGTCTGTTTAAAAGCTTGCTATCTCTATTCATCTTTGTTTCTGGCATGAAATACAGACTGTAATAATCTTGTCAAGCCCACATTTAGACACTAATTCATGACCCTCTGCTATAATTTAGAGAAAATTCATACATAACTCTTTTAAAACAAACTATGACCCCAGACAGAAGGGTAATATCTAGATTCAGCTGCCAAATATACGCTGACTAAAGCCATGGCCACCCTGATGTTTCTGTATGGATGAGATGGTCCAAACCAGTAAGACATATTAATTTTTTTTCTAACCTGAATCAGATTTTTTTTTCCATTTTGAGATACTAGGTATTCAATTAAGTATCATCTTCCTTTCCTGGGAAGAGAGAAGGAATCATCTCTTTCACAATTTAAAGACTACAGCTAGAGCTGTGAAAAGAAAAAAGAAGTTGAGACTGGATGCAGCCCTCACTGCCAATGCCAGGGAGAAGTGATGGCCCTCGACCTTCCAGCAAAGCCTAAAACTCCCCATCAGGGACCCAGTCTGCAAAACTCATGCAGGAGGATACATAGCGGAGCTGACCATTACTCAAAACCTATCTGTAGACTTGAGAGGACAAACTCAAACAGAAGTGGGTTACTGCATACGTACAAATGGAAACTTCTTCTGTGAGCAGTCTAGATACAAATGCACTTCTGCAAGGAACCTAGATACAAACGTAAATATACTTCAACCTACAATCCCCTAACCATCTTTGATAACTAAAAAATGGGACAGCAGAAGCAAGTGCTGTCACAAAACCTGTTAGTATTTTGATAAATAAGGTACCTAGATTGCAAAAATCCTTTAGAGAGCAGGAAATAAGAAACCTGTTTGGTTCTTTTTTTCTTGGTTTTTTTTTAGGAATCTTATTTTGATTAATTTGATAAAGACAATGGAGAAAAAGATGCTTATTAACAGAGAAACAAAGGTATGCCATACTGGTCATGATGACAGTAAACCAGATGCCCAGCTCTGCGTGTCGAAGGCATAGATTGACATGATGAAGGGCAATGATACTGATAGATTTCCTATCTCCTATATTTGATATTTTCATATGACTAATTACAGATTGATGCAATGTCTTATCTTTATTCACATACACAGGGATTACTACACATTGACCAAAGAAATGCAGATAACTCCTGTTGATTTAAGATGGGGAAACATCATCTAATCTCACACACCAGTTGGGTCATGAGGTGGTACAGAATAGCACACCCATCTGAAATGCCAGAAATTTCTGCTAGACAGAATGTAATTACTAAAATTGTAATTTTCTCTGAACATCAGCATTACTGCCTTTGTTAATAATTAAAGGTACTGCATAAATTTAAATGCCTCCAACTGAAAAAAGGTGTCCTATTTGAAAACAATGGTAATAAATTAAAAAAAAAAACCAAACCCAGTGATTTGAAACAGCATTTCTACAGATTTTTTTCTCATAGATAGTATCTTTCTCAAAATCACCATGTAGTATTTTATCATTAGCTTATACACCGCTGCTTTATGGTGGTATTATTTAATTTATTTCATTCATGTTGAAGCAGAGAGCTCTGGCCTCTTGACCCCAATTTTCACTTAAAGAAACAAATTTCTTTTTTGCAAACTAACTCAATTTTTCTCCTGTCAACCTTTAGCCTCACTTTAAAATATTAACCTTTTTCTTATCATGATAAACATCCAACTTTCTTCTATCCAAATTTAATGTTAATCACCATATCTTATGATAATGTCATATTCACTTTTAGCTACCTCTGTCAAGCACACAGAAGTAATTTAAATCTGTACATCCTCTTGGAATGTAGTAGCACTTGAGCATTTTTGTACATGCCAAAACTGCACAACCCCCTTTAAAAAGCATTATTTCTTTTGAGTGTTTGCATTTTTTCCATTTTGTACTCTCAAATGTTAGCTAAAAGATGTATTTCTCCTTTGAAAGCAGAACAGGAAACTGAGACAAGGCTGAGGATACACTTCCAAAACAGAGCGCAATGCAAAATTACCACAATCGTTTGCATGCCTTTTCTGCCAAAAATCATTAGGCAAAATGAAGATATAGCAGAATTAGGGAGAGGAAGCCTGAACCGGAGAGAATATTTTCCTACATTTATTTTGATGGTATCCCACCAAATTAATTGAATGAGCTGTATCAGTGTTGCTGACAGAAGAATCCATTTTATATAAATTACTATAAATCATTTAAAACTTCAACACCACAGAAAATAAATAAGAGAAATTTTTACATCATCTCTCTAGAAGCAGAATCTAAATACGATACATTAGCTATTATAAATATTAATGCTGATTTTGGACTTGGTTGCAAAAATGTTGAGTACTCTAAACAGCTGTTACCCTTGGAAGTTTGAAGTAGAAGCTGAAAATACTTCAGAGAGTCCAAATTTGGTTTTACACACAGGTGCCCACTATCAGGAACCCATAGAGTGACCTTACTTGCTTTTCCCATGGAAGACTGTTTCCCCCATGTATAAGGAACTGCTGAGAAGAAACACCTATTTGCTTCAGGAGGAGGACTAGGTATGTACATTTCTCCTTCCTAGTACTAACCACTTATCCTCAAGAGTCCATGGTATCGTTCATTTAAAAGATTGCAAAACATAAACAAAACGAGGCCATAATAATTTGTGAAATACCTCAGTGAATGAAAACAGTGACTCTCTCTTTGGTCATTTTAATCTTCCAATGCAACTGTACAATATTGACATGAGTCTCCTGCATCATTATGTTGTAGCATATTTACCATGGAAAATAAGGTAGTCAAGCTGTATTTTTAAAAGAAATCTAGTGAGAGCATTATTCTTGGAAAAGCTTTTTAAAAATCAGTTGGTTGCTGTTGGGACAGCTTTCTCTACCAGCAGGAAAACTTTGGGTATTTTTAATATTTATGAAAAAACATAAAATTTTTGCAATGGAAAATGTCAACTAGTTCTATAAAAACTCAAACACTTGAAATACTTTTTGTCACTTTAAGGTGGAATGAATCAACAAGTATGACTTTTCAAACTTATTATTAAAAACTTAGAATATGGGAAGATTCAGTATGGTCCTGCTGGGATCTTTATTTATGACACTGAGCAAAAAGATTACTCCTAAAAAGATTCCAATTTTTTATAAGCTTACAGTAAATAACACCAGGAAACAACATTTTCCTAGCTCAGTACAGCCAAACTAAATAGACCCCAACTGAAGAGTAAAACAACCCAAGACCTGTTTTACATGAAAACATCACTTCATGTAAAGAAGAAAACCCGCTTATGGGTAATTGCTGTCCCAGATGTGTCAGGCTCTGACAATAATGAACTCAGTTGTCCACTAGAGGGCAAGGAGGTGGAAAATTAAAATATTGAACTGAAACATCACATATTTCAACAAATATTTTAAGTAAAACTCCTGATAGTATAAACTATAATATAATAGGAACACAATTAAAGTCAGCTGTAACTTGTATTCATTAACTATCCGAGTTTTCCTCCGTGATAAATGACGCCATTCGGATGAGGATGGCAGTACTTTTATGCCTCTGGAACCCACTAATATCTAAAGATTTTCCCAGACATTAAACTGCAAAAGGTTTGATCAGAATTGCAGAGCTGTTTGATTTTAGAAAGACTGGGTCTTATCCAAAACCCACTAAAATCATTCCAGGTCTTTCCACTGATTTCAGTAGCTTTGGATTGAAAGGAACTCTGATCGGAGAAACATCATTAAAAAGTGGGGGGAGCAGCACTAAGCACAATGAAAGGGAGAGAGAGAGAGAAAGTTAACACATCACTCTATTCAAATGATTAGGTGATAAAAGAGAGGGGGCAATCGATAGACAAAACACAACCATAATATCCTGATATTTTACAGTATCACTGCACTCTGTAAATACAGGTTGAAAGGTGGTGATGCCATAAAATGAAGGCATCACTATGTCTTGTCAGGACGTCCCTCTGGCTCCCTGGGCAAGAATTAGTCTTCAGTTTAGTATGAATACATTGGTTCAGATACTTGTCCAAAACTTTCTATAAAGCCAGATTTGCAGAGTCAGGGTGTTCCACCCTGCTTAGTTCAGGCCATGTATGAACAGTTTGGGTGTAAAAGAACAACATTTCTTTTATAACGATAAGTCAAGCAAATTCATCTGAGAATCTCATTGTCAAGCTGGATTCTTTCCTGGTTGCACATAATCACCAGTAACTGTAAGCCACCTGAGGCATATGCCACATGTTGACATTGTAAAATTGAGGTGTACAGAATTTTCAGTAGACTGGTAGGTCAACCAGTAGAGAAAAAAAATGCAAACTTGTTTTCCTGCAAAGCTAAAATTTCCTGGTGGCTTAGGTTAAAGACAGAGTCATGAAAAATTCCACTGTGCTCTTTTGAGCATTGCTAGTCATAGCAAGATAAAATCTCTGGGGGCAAAATGCTTTCCTCTCTACCTCCCTCCCCTTTCTAATACACAGGCTCAATAAAGTCAAACAAACATTACACTGAGCAGTGATGGGACAAGGGAAACACGATTAGATTCTCACTTTCTCCATGCTCCTTGGTCAGTTCTGCAGGGGTTTATTGCAAGACATTACACTGCTGAATACCGGAACAGAATAGGCCAACCTAGGGAAAGTAGGGCCGATGGACCAACTGACTTCTCTCCCTCAGGACAAGAGAGGTGGGTTTAGGACCACAATCTTCCCATCCTCACATAGAGCCAAAAATTTACAAAGTCTTCTGGGAAAAGATTTTGCTGACGTTAAGCAGTCTAACCACTAGCGCTGTGGTCAAATCACCACAATATGTCAATACAATTTTGTGTTTAAATTTAAAATATAAGGTACAATGCTGACATGAATCTCTCCAGTCAGATATCTTGTGCAGTCTGAATTTGCTTTAGCAACAACTGCTCTGAACATAAATAGCAAAATTCACAAGGGTTATCTGATCACTGCCTTTATCTATTGATAATTATTTACTGATAATGGCAGTGATTTTAGACTTTTAAACATAACAACTGTGCTATATACTATGAACAAGTAAAATCCACAAAAATGAACATGATCTGAACTATCAAGCACAGAAACGTGTTCTGCCTGCAGGATGGCCCAGTTTCTAAGTTGCATTGTTCAAGCAGGTTATTGTGATAGATATTGTGATAGATCTAAGCATGAGATCCTGTAGATTACTAAGAAAACCTTTGTAATGAACCTGAACAGAGTCCTCTGGTCCTGTGAGGCTCCGCAGGACCTCATCATTTGACTCCTGGGCAGCACAGCATTTGCTCTGCTGAAACAAGCTTCTCATAGTCTTGTGCTAATATATCAAAGCATAACACTGAACAAAATTGCTATCAACTCTTTTCACACACATATTTATCAATGATCGATAAACATACTGCAATAAAGTGCAGCCCCCTCCCAGCCTAACCCAGCTCCTGACCCCCTTCTGTCCTCCAGTACTCCTCTCTGTTTATCTTGCTATTATGCATGAGATAGCAGAAAAAATCCTTCCCCCCAGTGTTTCAGTTTCAGACTCTGCCAGTGAGTGAGCCTATGCTGTTGACCTTAGCTATTCTTTCTGAAATCCTGTATATGCCCTTTAATGTATGTGAGCAGTTCAGTTTAAGAAATACACAACTTTATGAAATCAAACCCAATTTTCACTACTGGAAACAACAATCGATTGAGGCATATTCCCCACTATTTTTTTTCTTATCAAACTGCAGGTTTTCATCTGTCTCCCTTACAGTACTAAAGTTCCTAAAAAACCTCCTTTTTTTCCCTACAGAGAGCAGCTGAGAAATTAATTTCCTTCCCTTTCTTTTCGTGTCAAAACTTTGGAATAATTTTTATCAGTTAAGAAAAAAAAACCAAAACAAAACTCTGTTTACTCCATCAGAACCACTCCTTATCTGAAATAAACACAGAAAAGAAAATCAAAGAAGCTGAATACTTTTTTAAATCTGAGAAGGCTTAAAACCTAGAATCCATTCTCTGAATACAAATAGTTATATGTTCTTAATTATCCAGGTCCCTGACATTCCTTTTGAAATTAAAATGTACACAGAGAAAATATCATTATCAGGGGAAAACATTTTATATCTATACAATATTTAAATAATTTTGTAAAATTGTATTATATACCAAGATTTTTAAAAGCAAATGGAATATCTTTAAAACTATATTCTGCAGTAAAATCAGCTGCTACTTGGAGAATGTACAGAAAATAAGGATGGTAATTGCCATTATTGACCCAGTGATAACTGTCTGAGTAAGCAAAACTTGACTTCGACAGGAATTATACGTGAGTTAACACTGCAGGCTTGGTCTGCACAATTGCCAAATGACTTCCTGTTTCTTCATCTTGTATATTAAAACCCAGTAAAACCTGGATACCTTGATATAATGTTATGTCGTCACTAACATTACAGGACACTCCAGTTTGCCTTTGTGTTTGGAAGAAGCTCTTCTGCGACATCTATTATGTACAGTCTGCTTACATTTGCAACTGTGCAATGCAAACAATGCGTAGGGAACGACCTGTTCAGTTCCACACCATCAACAGATAAAACTGCCGAGTTCAGAAGCACAATTAAAAACAGTAGCTGCAATAAAAAAAGAACATCCCACCAGTTTACAGTTCTGACCACAGGAAGACTCCAGGAGCAATAGCCGTTGTGTGTTTACGGAAACAGGGAGGTGACTAAAAACTGCCCTGTCAGTTTTCGGCTCTGTCTTGCCAGCTGCATTAAAATGCAGCCCTGAGCAATTTTTTTTTTTTTTTTTGTCTGGAATTTCAGGAGCAGAGAGTACAAAAGAGCTGATGAGCAATGAATGCTTCACCCTTCCTCAATTAATCTTGTCTCTCTACCTTTGCTTTTGCTTTCCCTCTACATGAAGGTAATAATGACACCCTCATCCATTATCCTTTTATCCCTGTTATTCTCGTGAAATTGCTTAATAATATGTTACAGATTCGTCTTCACTCACATAATTCTTCCTGTCATTTGCAGTATATCATCCTGCAAACATACAGCCCACTTTCACTGGCCGTTCTTTGAAGATTATTGTCAGTGACATCTTCAGGATGCGTTTGGAATCTGGAGCATCATTTCCGTTGCAATGGGGAATTACACTGACTTATCTGTCATTGCCAAAAGCACAACAAGCAATTCAGTGTTAATGCAAAGGTAACACAGGTTTTTATCATGCCGCCAGAACAAGAGCTCTTGTAAATTTATGCTAATATGGCCCTTTTATAGTTTAATAACCTCCTCCCCTACTGGAAAAAGGGGCACACGCACACGCACGAGCACACACATGCACACACACACGCACCCACACACGCTGGTAGTTTAATAATCTGTGTCACAGTGTGGTAGGTAATTTGTAGCTGATCCTCTTGTAATTATTTATTTTAAATCTTTTTATGAATGCTAATCTTATATAGTACAGCGGATCTCCAGTTTTGTCAGATACATAGAAATTTTAAGAAGCAAATGAACAGCTTCTATTTCTAACAGTAGGTATCAACCGTAAATAGTTCCCACGACATGAATTCCGTATTTCTCACAAAATAATAACAGATCAGGTTTTTGGTTGGGTTTTTGCTTTTTCTTTTCTGTAAGGCTATGGCTACTGATTCCATTTGCTTTCCTCATCAAGAAATCCGCAGTACTACAAACGAGCCCTTCTCCCTGATCCAGGGTGGCATTCCAGAGGGACCCTGGCGATCCTGCCTGCATGCCAAATCTGACAACACATGACAAGCCGGTCGGCGTGCAGTAATTTGACTAATTATACCGGATTAGAGCATATTAATGCAAGCTGTTTTCTCCAGAGTTAATGACCTGCTGACTGGGTTCTGTAAGGCCCCACTAGGTCTACAGACAGCTAAAAAACAAAACCCTGCTTTCTAAGCCCTCGTCATTTCGCATCAGCAAATGAGTATATCAAACTACTGAGCAGCAAAATTCAAGCGACATTTTGTGTGCTACAAACCCATGCGGCTTTCCCTAACTTTCCACCTCAAGGGTTTCTTTGATATAAAATTTAAATCTACTTTTCTCTTATTTATTTCCTTCCTGCAATGCAGAATCCAGAAACTGAGGAAGATTTTTTTTTCCAGATTTTACCCCAGTTTTTTATTAATGAGCACAGGGGAGTGAAAAATAACTTATGGTCACTATAATAGTGTCATATGATTTCATTATTATGTTAAGATTCTACACTTTTCCTCAAATAATTCAGTATTATAAACAACTTCATGAAGTGATGTTCTCAAATTAAATGTGTTTTTCAGGAGGTTATACCCCTTGAGATAATTATTTTGGGATTAATTTTTTGTCTACTTTTTTCTGGCTGAATAACTTTTTCATAAAGAGATTGGCTGTTGTTTTAAAATATTTTAAGTGAATTAAAAATATTCTCCAAACTTGAACCGGATTGTTTAAAAATAATTTCATTTTAAACTTTGGCTTGTTTTAAATACAGGTTGTTAAGAACACAATCATTTTGACAAATATGAAACAACTGGGCTGAAATTAAAGTTTTTTCCCCCCAAGAGCCATGGATAACCTTTAGCAACATGACAAGGGCTTTGCATGAAGCTGTGTGTATACGATGTAGGTTCTCATATTCTGAAATACAGAATCATGTTTTTCATTTAATGATTTTAATGTATACGTAACTGAATTATCTTACTATTCAAACACTTAAATCATCCATTAAGGATCCTAAAATAAATTCACATGTGGAGCTCCATATGCACAGGCTTGTGTATTCTTATTTAGAGCTTAGAATATATCAATACCCCACTGAATACTGAAAATATACCCATTTAGCATAATACAACAGTTACTTCTTTTCCTTCTTTTTCTAATGTGATTTTTTTTTAATGTGTGTATGTGTTACTTTCTAGAATAACTAGAAATATAAAATCAAACTCCTGGTACATTTTTCTTGAAATACATATGAAAGTGAGCAACTGAATTGCGGCTCATACGTACTGAGCACGGATTTCCAATATGAATGTATCGCTGATGCAAAACACGATAAATAAATTTATTGCAGGGAAAAAGGTAGAGTTTCTGTTAGCACTGTACTATTTGATCCATTAAAATTCTGCATGTACATTTTTATCTTGTCTCATAAAGGACTAATTACATATATCTAGTATGTAAGTTATGCACAGGGAACCAAGTATTGCGCTTATGCCCACATGTGTATTTAGCGTAACGCAAATGGAATTTAAATTTACTTTACCATAAATGAGATCAGAAACATACTCAATTAGCCCATAAGGTCTTTGAGTCAAATTAAACTTGGTACAATCCACTATCAAATTAGTTATGCTTTGCATTTTGTAAGCCAGAAGAAAATTGGGCTATTTGTGACTTGTGCTTGCAGAAAGCATTCTTTCCTTTCAGTGAGTAAAAGAAGAGGGTCTGAGGAACATTAGTAGTGCTGTAAAAAGTCCTGGAGGACTAGCTCATTCAGGAAATTGGTAATGGGCTAGAGAACTTGGTTCTAATTTACTAGACTATATAGAATAATTGAACCAAATCCTGGTCTTGCCTTTAATTACCTTAAGACCTCTGCTTTGCCATTACCCCGAAGAGCCTGAAAGTTATCACTCTCAGACTGCTGTTCAATAATCTATGGAAAATGAGATGTCCACTGCGACCTGGAAGGCAGTTATCAAACAGTCACAAGAAAAAGGCACCACCACACTGGCATTCTTCTTGGCACTCCCAGCAGAGGCCTGGAGGAGTGAATGGGTATGAAGGCTACTAAGCTGTCACCCCTAAGGGGGATCCTTCAGGTCATGGGTGAAGCATATCAGGAGGGCAGTGTGGGAAAGGCAGAACTGGTGCTGCTCATGCATAAATAAAGGACTTTGGTCTTCAGGGCTGTCAATCCAGCATCTTTCAAGAGAACTAAATTCATTATACACAAAAAGTGTAGATAGGCCTTCTAAAAGGAATAAAGCTGGCATCTGATCCTCCTCTGGATAACTATGTAATCACTTTTATACTGAAGTTGCTTTGACAGTAAAACTAGGTTTAGTAAATGGTTTTGTATGTTAAAAGTAAGACGGAAAAAACAAAACAAAACAAAACAAACAAGGTATACGGTGACTTTGTTACAATAAGAATCCAAGTAACTTTGTATTTTAATATAGATAGACATTATGTTTTACACCAACACACAAACAGAAGAAAATTTACATTTTAAAATGAGGAAAACTTCTATATAACACTAAATAGTAGCAAAAACGTACACACCGATATAGGAAATCTCAAAGTTTAGATTAGCAGCTGTTAAAGCTTCATTGCTTTTAAGAATTTATGCAGTACAGACTTACTGTAATTGAGAAGAAATATTTAATGCCTGACATTATATAAGTTCTGAATCTGTGTATCTAAAATTCCAACCTTTTGTAGCTGACAGAAATTTTTAGGCTTTACTTGAACAGACTGATTACCATTCACACCTTCAGATCTCTGTGACACTGGCACGAAATGGTGACTGGGTGATCTCCCAGAAACTTACATGGATGCATAAATCATGCTGTTGTCTTTCCTCTTATGGCTATATAAATCCTGGTAGAGAGGGTAGAAGGTTTGTGACACTAAGGTTCACTCTGATAACTTCCCAAGAGCTCAAAGGTTGTATCAAATTTACGTACAGATGTCCATATGTATATTTGTAAAACACCCTACTGAAATACAGAACTGAAATACTTTTTTCTATCATTGTGTTTTCTGGTAGATAAATAGGAACTAATGACTGGTAATGCTCACTGATCGTAAACCCACTTTTCCTTCAACTTAAAAATTCTGGCATTACAGCTGTGAAACCCGTTCTTTTTTCTTGCAGAACACCTATACTCCAGAGCATATAAAGTGAAAAAAACCCTATAATAAAAGGTTCTAGCAGGAAGGCAAAGGGGACTTTTACTCAGCATAGGAAGGTGTTCACTAGATTCATTTTGGAGAAATAATAAAGTACTTTTCAACCTATCAATCACAAAGTATCAGACTATAAAACTTATTTTATGTTACAGGAGTTATTTCATAACCACTATGATTCTCCATTTCAGTTTGTTACAGTTTTGTAAAGAGCATATCTCCAGGCTGCAGGATGCTAAAATTATAAAATGAAATACCTTCCTGAAGGTAGCCAGGTTAAAAAAAAAATAAACTGGTATGTGTTGAATATATACACATAATGGTCAGCCAGGAAGACAACATACTACAAATCAGTGATAGAAGCTTTCTTTAATATAAAAATATCTCTTGATAACCTATTTTACCTGGGCATGGCAAACACTACCTGGAATAAATGCTTCTATAGTCAAGTGGCTGGGTTCTCTTTGGACTAAAGAAACTGAGTAATAAAGAACCCAAATCTGTAACATTCTGAATCTCGTATTATTCTGATCCTCTTGGATATCTAGAGCTCAGAACAGCCTGAATATCTTCAAACAGGCTTATATCATTCAATTTACATTCAATTCATTCGTTTGTGATAGTAATTTATGCAAAAGCCTTAAAATTGGGGTAACTAAGGAAAAAACCAAACCAAAACAAAATACACTCCCCCATACCATTTGTTACTATTGTAACTCTCTTGTTCCAGAGTTAGGCAGTGTTTGTGAGGGAAAAAAAAATCACCACAGGAGACAAACATTGTGAAAAGAATTGGACAGTCAAGATTTTTATTTCACCAGTCACCATGCATACTGCAATCCAAACAGAAAATACATTCCCATTTTGATAAAGAAGTTGACAGAACAAGTTTTAAATTATTTCTTTTTACTTCCATCAGACACCTCATATTAATACTTCACTGAGAGCTAAGCATTTTAAAAATGTAATTATTTATGGGTGTCCAAAGCCCTAAAGCCAGCTATTCCTGTCTAAATGTAAACAAAGATCTGATTGACTACAAACACAGACTACATTAAACTCAGTCACCATTTATTATGCACAGTTTACTGTTGAAGCTAAATTCTCATCAAATGAGATTCAAGAGACAGGTCAAAACTTTTTTTAAAATTATGTTTTAAGTGGCATTTCCTAAAATTTAAATTCAATGAACAATAATATATGTAGAGTTTTTGATCTGGCCTAAGTGTTATCTAATAATGATGGTACTAAATAAAAATCACTAGAAAGCTATAGCATCTGCAAGACAACAAAAAAGGCTTACAGCAGAGACTCCATGAAACATTTAGCTGGTATTTTCCACACACTGATCCAGTGAAAAAGGGTAAGCTGTAAAAATGTGCTTCTGAGAGTTTCAAACCATATTGTACAGAAGTCACATCAAATTAATACTGAGGACCATTTAGAGCTTTTATTCTGAAAAGCTTTTGAAAAGGGATTAAACTATGAAAACTCGCATGATACTAAAGTACCTATTAATGGGTTTAGGGGGGGAGGAACAATGAAAGTGTTATTTTTAGATAAATCGTTACTTTGTATGTAGCAGCACAAAGAATTTGCTAAAGAGACACCGCAACAGTTCTCCAGCAATATCCCACACATCTAAACACTGATTAGCAGGAGAATTTTTCTTGTCATTAAGAACAATCTTACATAAAAAAGAGGGTCTTATGGTTTTCTCTTTAATTTTCAACAATTTCTATAAATAATTCATTAGGAAAATGTAGTCGTAGTCAAAAATTGCATAAGTAAAACCAGCGCCGTTTTTAGAAGATTACTTGTTATTGTAGAAAATAGGACTGCCTGTTTGTAGTCTTCCATACACACATCTGATTATCGAAAGCCTGCTAACAAACTACTTGTATAAAAAAAGTTCACACTGGACAATACACTTAACACGCAGAAAAATTATGTTTTCAAAAAATAACAGGAAACAGCATGAGTAGTGAGAACAAGGAACTGGGGTAGTTGTCATCTCATCAAAAATAATGAATGCTCAAGGGATTTCTAACTTCATCTCTTCCCAGTCATTTGTCCGATAACAATAGGCTACCAGGAGAGAAAAGCCTAGGCGCAGAGCACGCTCTTCTTCCTCAGCTCTAGCTAGCACCTGTAACCTCCAAACAACTATGTACCAGCTGAAATCCACATGACGACAGCCCCAAAAGACAACTGGAAATGTTGTTCCTAGCCTGCTGTGCCTCCATTCAGCGATGGGATGCACCACATGGTGGATGACAGCTTTGTGTCTGCCCCATCTTGCAGCCTCCCCTCCTCCCTCGCCACACAGTCGTGCACACACAAAACAGTCTTATGGCTAATGATGCAAACATGAAGTGTAAAGTCTCCTTAATTTGACCCTTGTTAAACTCCTAATTGGATTGAGGCGGTCTCAGAGTGGAAAGCAACCCTGGATTATTCAAGAAAGCTTTTACAAAATGAAGACCAAATTACAAAAGGCTTCCACTCTGGCTGCAGGACACCACAAAGAACAGGCAATGAATTGCAGCTGTCACTTAAGTTAAAAATCTAATCAATTGCCTTTTTTTTAAACAGGTAACTTTTTGAACAGTTTCTTCATTGTGATACTCTTCAGAGTGCGCTTGACCCAAATTTAATAAGCTGCTATTAAAGCAGAAGAGCAGCTGTAGAGCAAACACTGTAGAATGATACCGTGCATTCAGGCTCTTAATGATTTTAAAATGACTACAACCATTGCTTCATTCAAGAGGAACAAAGCTCAGGGCTCTTTGCTCAACAATGTCTTAACACAAACTGTCTGAACAGACAGCATTCATTTGTCCTTCATGAACCCAAAAGGTCAGCTGCATTGCTGAGAACATCTCAACAGTTTAATTGTGTTTCTCCTGTAGGAAGACCGAGAGGAGAAACTTGGGGATTCCTTGTGTATGAAAACTAGCCTTTTTTTTTTCTTCTTCCAAGGAAATATACAGCTTAAGTACAGAGACAAGGGGTGCATGATATGCAGACAGGTGTAAAACATGAAGTAATTATAGAAGCTCAAATTAGTTCCTAGGCCTGAGGCAAAAAAGAGAACAGTGCCTTGACAAAAGGGAATAGCAAATAAGGATAGCAAACAAAAAATGGCTTGAATGTGTAAATTAGCAAGAAAAATGAGACAGAAAAGCAGCTTTACTCTACTATTATTCACCACATGAGAACAGAGCAGCTGAACATGATCAAGAGGGCTTTGGAGGAGAGAGGCAGGCATCAACACCGCAACGAAGCCAAAGAGTGGCAGCTCCGCACTTTCTAGTCAGTCACTCATTATGTGGTGAAGTGCTCTTGAGAAGTGCCTCTTATACTTGACCTATCATATTACTTCTTCTGTAAACACATAATCCCTGCTTGTTAGGTGGTGTCAACACTAGCATTCATTCACTGTGGTAGTCCTTTTGTGTATAGACACTTTAGAAGTGCTGCCAAAACCAAAGAATTGACACCATAATAAAACAATTTGAATTTCAACCAGGTAAACAGATCCTATGTGCTTCTGTAAAATGTACTGTGCGGAGCATTACATCTAGTTTCCCTTATTTGAGACAAAGCTGCTTTCTTATCACAAAACTATTTTCTTTGCGTGTCTTTTTAGCCAGGATAACAACTGACCGCCTAATAATTAACATTAATAAATGAACATGGTTTAATAACAGGAATTACACCCACTGCAACTTATTTGCTTCATGCACATAAGAGAAAAAAAAAAGAGTTTGCATATTTTTACTACCAGTCAGCTAAGCAGAAGACCCCAAACAAAACAAATTGCGGTTATGTAAAACTGATTATCTCCTACATGCAGCATATTATTACCATGAAGATCACACAAAAGCCATAGAACCGGTCAGCTTTTACGCCAGAATTTCATCCACTCGTACAGATATTTTATACTTCAATCTTTGCAGGGACTTATGTTTGATTATTATAATTAGATATTTAGACCTTCCACTCAAAGATTATACTTTTTGCTGTTAAAGGCACAAATTCATATTTAAGAACATTTTTTTTAACCAGTCCAGACGTATAAATAATTTATTCTATGCTTCTGCATTAACAGAGGTATTCTAGACAGAACATCACCCTAACATACATGAAGTGCTCTGAACGCTTTTGCAGGCTATATGACTGAAAAGATGAATCATTCTTTCATTCAACAGTCGACAAAATATGAGTGAACTTTCTGATGTATCACCGAGTAGCAATGAAACCCAACCCTAGAATGGTAGTATTTGGTTAAAATGACAATTTTTACAAATGAGTCCACAAAGACACACAAAAGGAAGACTCAGATACGTAGCACCGCACCTCTCAAAGCTGAAGAGCCATGTTAGCACTGGGTACATCAAAAGGAGCAAGGAAGTAAAGTTACAGGCCCGATATTGCAACAAGGTGACATGATGCGTTAGTGCAGCCCTGTCTAAAAAATAACACAATATCATGTTACACCAATGTCATCATCCTCCTGCCTGGGATCGCCAAGATTTTTTGGTTGGGTTTTCTTGGGCGGGAAATCGAGGCTACATTCCTATCCACACATAAACTTTGCAGCTGAACGTTTTGTGTTCAGGCACTGAACTGCGCATTTCTGGGAAACCTTGACACCAGCAGCAGTGTTTGGCTCAGTTAGCTTACTTAGCAGGCAGCAACAGGCAGCGTGCCTACCATTTGGTCTTCAACTTATCTACCTGCGAGCAAGGACAGTGCAATATTCCTACCTGTACTAGCCACTCCATCTCTTCAAACACCTCTGATCGAATTCTCAGCAGCCTCAACCAACTTGAACAAACTCAGATCAAATGGAAATCTAATTCTCACACCTTCTACCTTTGCCTTTCAACTGTTGCTTCTCCCAGTCCTAACCCTTAGACAGAACTTCTTCCCTACATCAGTGCCCTTTCAGAATTTCCAGTTTCCATGGCTTTTTAAAAAATCAGTTATACAAGCTTCCCACATAATACAGTAGCAAGCATTATTTATTACAACCTTTTTACCTTTTCCACTACCTCTTCTTTTTATTTATTTTTTTTCCACAATTCCGTGCATTTGCCAAAATTAGACTGTAAAATGAGGCTGGAATCACATAATTTTTATTTCTCTAAGGCAACATGGAAATGTGTGTCACTATAAATATTAAACAAGACCAATAACAAATAATGTAGGCTTGTGAATGAAGGCCTCATAAGTTCCATGTTTAGTAACATTAATTTAAGAACATAGAGTACACCACACAATACAAGCAAGTTCAGCAGTTTGTGCATCCAAAAAGGTCTCGTTCAGTCCTACTCATCAGGACTTAATTTAGAAGGTAAAGAAACACTGGCCAAGGTGTCAGTATAATTATCTACACTTTTAAAGACATGCCATGAACTTCATTATACGTGTTCCCTCTTAACTTCTGGAATCTCTCTGTTGCCTCCCTCTTCTCAAACATATCCTGTTGCCCATCCTAATAAAGCTTTCCCTTACTGTATAGATTGCATGAGCCTCTGGACAGGTTAACCTCTAGGTCAGTGAAGGATGCTGAAAAGGCTGCTGTTTTCACTGTCTGGGGCTCTGGAGAGCAGCTCTTGGAGAACTACCTTACTCGCTTTCACAAAGCAATGACTTCTGCCCACAAAAGCAGCAACTACAGTGAGGCTGGCTCAGTTCAAGCACAGCCAAGAGTAGGCTTGGGAAATGCTGACACTTTCCAGCACGATTCACAACATCAGAGTCACCACATGGGCCAACCGTGCTTAGCTGCACTGGTAGAGATTCCTTAAAGTTGGGATTTCTGCTTAGTGTGGTATTTATCTTTATATGAAGAAAGCTCTACATTTTTCCACTTTAATTTTAACTTCTTTAAGCAAAGAACTACTTCTTCCTTCATAATTTGTCCTCTGATTTCCCCCTCTGGTTCTTCATATTGTTGTTTTAGTCCCCTCCCTTCAATGAAACAAATTTTACTAGAAGTTTTCAAATCATTTTTTCTGAAATGTTTTAATGTCTTCCATTTCAAATTTGTTCTCTTTGATCTTTTTGCCCTGATCTTCAGCCCATCCAGTCACTTTTTTTCGTAACCCAAGCACAGCATATTTTTTTATTGTCTTCTTGTTTGTGATTTATTTCTCCTATTCCACAAAGATGTATAAACTTAGCTAAATTGATATAAAAATTGGGGGTTTAATTGAATCACTACCATTTTGCCTGCACAACTGATCATCACATACAGTTGTACCACAGGTTCAGCGTGAGGTTGGACTTCAAATTCCTTATGCATTCACTAAACTCAAACATGCCAGCATTTGCTTTACAAGCAGTCCGACATGTCCACTGTGTGACTGATCGGCACATACGGAATATGGCAAACACTCTTCCGTCAATGCTTTTTCAGAATTTCTAGAAAACAGACAGTCCAACTTGGCAGCCTGGCCCCACAAATCTGGGAGACTACCAGGGAAAATGGATGGGCATGGCTTACCAGCGGAAAGGAAAGTCTGCTGCTAGCACCAGTGAGCTTAACAAGTAAGAATTTACTGCCCAAAAAGCGACTCAGCTTCTTGGTTCCAATTTCTGCTAGATAGTTATCATTGTAGGTACTAATGAGTACTATTTTACTACTATGTTCTAGATACTGATATGAAAAATGATTTTCACCCAGCCATAACTGATAAGCATATCATATGCGCTAGCCCTAGCACGGCCATAAGTAAGTTCCTAGGTTCAAGGTGACTTAAATAGTCATTCCTGTCACAAAATTCATGTAAAGTAGCAAAGGAATGGAAATTAATAAAATGAATGCAGCTTACAGAAGAAAGGAAAGTAGCCCAGAGGGTGAAACTACAGCTGCAAATCCCAGCTTTCAGAAGGCCACACTCTGCTCTGATGCAAGCTCTTGCAGAGGCCAACTAAAATGAGACATGAGTTCATGCAACGAAAGTTTGGTCAGCGCAAAAGAATGACATGTGAGTTTCACTGACCCAGCTACATCTGATGGAATTAATGTCATTGTTTTAGCTAGTGCTTGATTTGGGCCATTAATCTTAAATATTTTATGAAATGTTTAAAATTATATAGAACAGATGTACTCTGACTAAACATGAGTAGATTACTTGGCAAACAAACTACACCTGACCACCGCAATATTTTAATAGCACAAAAACATAATTCCAGCTAACTATTCTTTAAAGGTGTGACAATCTTTCTCCAAGGAAAACAACTGCTCATTTTCAGGCATTTTCTAATGTACCAGTCATTGTGGGCTGTCATGGTCCTTTAACACAGAACAAACAAAAAAACAGAAAACCTTACAAAATGTGCAAAATTCTGGTTTTCATCTGTGAGGTGTATCTTATCTAAGGATTTCAATGATAAGTATGCGTTATCGTTTTAGCAAATCTCTTGTAATATCTGGCATGGTAAGTAGCTAATATGTGCGTTATCCCAAAAGTCAAAACCTATCACAATTGTATCGTCAGCGAACCCAAACCCATGACAGATTTCATATCACCATAAATCATTGTGTAAAAATTGTCCTCAGAACATGCTTTTATATATGGAGGAAATCCAGAACAAAGCACAAAGCTAAACATCCTTACTGCCACAGTCCAAAACCAAATTCTGTTTATTTAAAACAACTTAAGCGTAACTGCTACATTATGATACAATTGTTCTCAGGAAACCAGTCAGTTTTCAACTTGTATGTTTCTCCACACATATTATATACAGGTATATTCACACCCATTGTATATAAACAGCTTTTCTCCAACACTTTTACCTTCTGATGGTTATCATCTTGGGTATATAACACTGCAAACTCTTACTAGGAGAACATGCTCCACACAAATTCTGGAGCAAGAATGAAGTCACTGGCAGACCTTCTGTCCACTTTTGTCTTCATGGTTATGAAGATAAAAATTAGCTTGACCTTTTGTTTTGTTTCCTTTTCTTTCCTAGTGAAAGTACTGCTTTTGAAAAATGCTATTGATACTATAAACTTCACTACTGGGACAGGTTAGGGCACTGGCAAAGTTCAGGTCTGGTGACCACATCCTCCTGCTTAACATGCTAGCTGAGCAATGTCACCTTACATGATTCACTTCTGAGAACTGGTGATATCTTCTCATCCATGATGCTGCTAATGTTTTCTTGAGCACACCCCAGGTTGTTTTCACAACAGAGGAAAACAATAATTCATTCTCAGTAAAACTATTTTTCTACTCATGCAGCTAGTAGGAAGTATGTCAACTGTATTTTCTAAGCACTTGTTTTCCAACCTTACATAATGCTTTTTATGAAATGTGTACCAAAATAAGTATTTATCTCTCTTCTCCCATTCCTACAAGCAATACTATAACTTTTAACCTCTCTTTTTCCTGTGAAGGAAAATTTTGTTTAAGCACTGAAAAAAAGAAGATGCAAAAGTCTTTCAAATCTGGATACAGAGTTAGAGGGTGAAGATGGGAGAAGCTCATATAACTGAAGACAGATATAATTGCAGACTATTATTACTGAACAGTGATGCTGAGATATTTGTAAAAACATCCAGCCTGCTTCGATATCTGTAAATGTGGTAGATGAAGTGACAAACACTGTAGCTTCTGTGCGCCCCGTTACTTCACAACTTTGGAGGTATGTTAGTGTCTTGGAAAAAAGTTTTTTAAAATCATCCTGGCAAAAAATGTATGAGTACTTCTTGTATAGAGGATAAGTCTCACTAATGTCAGTGGATTTACTTGCCTGAGAGACTGGTAAATCAAGACAAATTAGGGTGAGAATGGTACATCTAAGGTTAAACAAATGTTGACACCGAGGCTTCAGTAATGATTTTTTTTGATGCTTTCTGAAACCTGCAAAACTACAAGGTATTTCCTTCCCAACTTTTAAATGCATCTTTCCACAAAATATCAGCAGTTATCAGAACTCAAATTGCATAATAAAATCTGCTTTGCTAAAAGGTATAAAGGGTACCTTTAACTTACAGGGTTCAGAGGAACTCTGAGCCATTTAACAGCAGAACATCTAAGGGGGTTACTGCAAGTCTGGGAAGAGTAAACGACTAAACAAGAGCCAATACTAAAGTCAATATCCCTAAAGTTACAGATCCCACTTATAATTTCAGTTCATCCCTATATTTTTAAACAGATGTACCCAGACAATATCTTTGTAATTAGTCTGTGGTACACTGAATAGCAAATTTTCTCAGATGGACTCAATACCACATGCTCCCATACATGTCCAAAGTGGAAGGCACAATATAACCATTTTACAGAACTCTCAGGAATCAGACAGGAGCAGAATAAATCACTCTGCGAACAAGCTGTGTACCAGGCTTCATTAGTTATAATTACCCCCAAAATATGCTCAGCAGAATGCACACGTGTCATCTGGGAGTGACACACAATAGAGTGGGCAACTTATAAACTCCTCCAAGCACAGAAAGAGTCCATAAAACAACTGGCTTGTGCATTTGGATTCATGTGATAACACCTCCTATTGCATAAGCCACCAGATGACACAGATGGGGCAAATCCAAACAAGGAACATTTCTTTTGTATAGGCATTGGACTTCATTTGATGCCTATTCAACCAACAAGCTGAGAAAGCTGAGTATGAAACACTAGATCTTTGTCTTTTTTATTTCCCAGATTGTGCTACACTCGCTCGAAATAATGAAACATGTATAGTTTTAAATACTTTGAACATAATGACTTAAAGAAAAAACAAAGCAAAACAAAACAGGATGTTAAATTTAACATACTTATGCACAGGCAAAACCAAACACTCTTCCCCAAACTTTAAAAGGAAAAATTTCTAATATAATATTAAACAGCATCTCCCTTTCATACATCCTGTTACCAAAAGAGGTAAGTACTGACTGAAGCTCTTTGAGAACACACATATCAGCAATCAGATCTATTCTTTTCTGAAGAAAATAATATTAATTAACATTATGTTCATGGATCAGATTACCTTTCCTTTAATGATTACTACAGAACCAACCACGTTACAATTATTGCAACATTGATCTCATCCTAACTTTGCTCTGTAAACTTGCTCATTTTTTTCTGCCGCCTGTACTTTCTGCCAATCATAATAACTATTTTCTGTCTGGGACATTCCAACCTCATACCAAACGCACATTTTTTTCCTCCTATTCTTGTTATTTACTTCCTTGCATCCATATACCACAGTGTTCCTGGTCTTCTCATTAAATGCCTTTCCGCATGTTTTCTGTAGTTTTCTATTATTGCGCACTGCTATGGAGATTTGATCATGTGAAAATATTGGAGGTAAGTACTTGTTTACTGTAATAAACCTATGCTTTACTCAGAAGGCTGTTATTCATATACAGTTTACTGTACAGACTGCTTTAATGGCAAATATAATGTGCAAGTTAAACATGCTCATATATATCAGTATTTTAATATAAACACGGAAATATATATTGTTTGGATGTTACATTTGTAGGCTAGTGCAGGTGTCCACATATTGATATGAATGCCCATGTGTCTATTTACTTCTATATTCAAGTGTATAAACACATACAAATAGACCCGCATAAAAATAGACACACCTATGTGTATGCACTCAAATCTTTAGGTGACATATACAGTGCTTACACTGCATTACGTTTCTGACGTGCTGTTAAGGAACTATGTAATATCCTCACATCTGTTAGCTCCTTCCAAGAGAACCCAGAAAGTAAATCCAAAACTCTGACTGAAAAATATATTTAAATTAGTAACTTAACATTAACCACATGACACTGAGTTCTGTGAAACGGCTCATGCCCACAAAGTAGATAGTCAGTTTTGATACAGTGGACTCTAACTGAAGTTCATAGATTTAGAGTGGTAACATGAACTGTCATGGAGAGAACTGAGTATACCCACAATATGTAAGATCAATTAAGGTCTCTTACAAATAGCATCAGTTAACCTGTGATCTGTCACATCTGTGCATCAGTAACACTACATGGATGCAAGCAAGGACAGGATTTGGCCCGCTTGGCCCCATTTCTGTGTAGTGCAACGAAGAGGTCAGCTTCAGTATTCATGCATTCAACGCTGGCAAACTCCATACAGTGCTCACAGGCACAGTGGCAGCAATTTCCTATTTTTCAAACATCAGAGAAGCATGAACAATTTGTGAATTGAGCTGCTATGGTACTATTTGAAGTCACTGCCTTCTTCTTTTCTTTTTTTTTTTCTTTTTTAAAGAAACAGATATTGAAAGTATCCCAGCTAATAATTTCATTCTGACACTTGAGTTTAAAAGGTTAAGTTACTATCTGAAGAAAGGTAATCTGGCTGCCTTTCATAGCAGCCTGCAAGCTCTGCAATCTGCATAGAGAGGGGCATTTGTCATCATTAGCTGAGCAGTGACAGCTGGCACCTAGGGTGTCCCAGATTCAAGAAGTGGCAAAGGCGCTCTTTTACCTTAAGTTGCCATTAAGTATAGCATGCTTCATAAGGAGCAATATTTTCTTTTTGTTATACAGCATGAAATAACAGCAGTGAATGCATCTCTATTTTCTTTGGCACAGAGAACGGGCTGATATACAATTAGCAGTTGCCTTTAGACAACAAGACACCAGGTTTATTATATGAGCAAACATCCAATTCATGTCACTTGAAAATAACTACAATTGGCTCAAAATTAGGGCAGTATATTTTCCTTCAAAGATATTTCAGCCTGATTGATTTGTAAATTTTATTTATGGACATGACAAATCGTGAATAAAACACAGTTTTTAACTAGAGGTTTAGTACTGTCACTTCAAGCTAGGAATGCCTAATTACTTAGACAGTTTATTAGATATAGGAAAAAAATAGTCCTACACTAGCATACAAGCTAATGCAGTACATTAATGCTTTGAAAGACTACCTGATGGAGAACTATTTTAATAGCAGCATTAGAAGCTTAAGGTAGGTTCTTAGAGTGTATTTAATAGTTATGTTTGTCTCAATTTTTTTTTCAAAACTGTTCCATGAGATTTTGCAAATCTATTCACATTTAAGAGTGTATTTAATAAACAGAATGTGTAAAAGTCTATGAAAGAAGCCGTGTTCATACTACCATCAATTATTCAATCTATGAAAGACTGAAGAAATGGTTTATAAACATTAAAAGTCCCTGATTTGGTTAATTTTATAGAAACAAAATACAAAGCTAAAAACTAATATGTCTTGACATTAAAAAAAAAAAAAAACAACAGAATTTTTTAAAAAAAAGAAGAAAAAAGCTCTTATTTCTCCACAGTCTCTCAAATTTGGAAACATAATCCATAATGCTAGATTTTGCATTATTATGTAAACTAGTTTTTCACAAATAAAACTAATTTTTGTGTTAATGTAAAATCTATGCAAATACATGCAGTCATTTATCAGGAAAGCTGACAAGCATTCCATATTGGAGAGGGAAAATGAAACTGCCTCAAGAATAGAGGCAATTAATTATTTCTGTATTTTCTCTTCCTCTGTCTTGAGGCACAAAAGTTATCCATCCAGTTAAAACAGCAAATGAAATAAAGAGATTTTTTTTTTATTTAAACACATATGGCTTTTGCCTGCAATACTGATCACCACAAGGTCTACAGATGCCCGTGGCTAAATTGTACACTGGCAGATGCACACAAGGGAAAACTGTGTTAATGCAGCGTGGTGAACAAAACAAATGAAGAACTGAATTTCGGGGGGGTGAGGGAGAGAGGACTTCTTTTACCCCATTGAGATACGCAGTTTGCCTACCAAGAGTGGATTAGGTTAGTTATAAATTTAACCTGAAAAGTTTTTCTTACTCCCTATGTCAAAAATCTAAATAGCACATGTAGAAGAAAACATGCTCGCAGATGCACACAATTTTGTAAGGTACAGATTATAAATAATGGGTTTGCCAAGATAAATGGTTATATTATTTCACCTTTACAATTAAGGACTAATAATACATAATGAATGTACTCACAGAATATAATGAGAAAACTGTAGTCCAACATACTTGCTGTCATTTTTTACCTACTTAAAGAAGCAATCTCTTGAAGTGTAGCTGAAAATTGCAAGCATTACGGCACAACCTACCATACGTGATATACTTTTGTGTGCTTCAGAGTGCTAGTACAAGTTCTGCACTTGTTAATTGTTCCTTTTTATAAGGTTATTTTAAAAAATTGAAGCCAAAATTAGCCAGTTCGTTCCTGGAAATAATTTGCAGAAGAAAACAAGAAATGGAGATGGTAAAACATTCACTGAAAATAAGACAGAATCATATTGATTGCAGTAACTTCTCTCTGAAGAGGCCTGTACACACCACAGAACTTTAAAATTACCACTGTAATGACCAAATAAAAATTACTAAAGAATATATTTGCAATCCATTTTCGATGTGGATTGCAAATGGATTGCACGTGTATCTTGAGTACGTCACACAACACAAATCCACCCCATTAAACTAGTGCTGACAAAAAAAAAAAAATTTTCAATTTTTTTCCTGGAAGTTTCCTTTAATTTTACAAAATAATTATTCTGTAACAACTGAAACTGTAAATAAAGGAGATTCAGAAATGTGAAATAATAAAGATCTCCTTTGCCTCATCTAAAACTAAGGAGACTTAAGAGAGAATATTGTCACTACCCTAACAGATACACCATTATTTTTTTCTTCTCTTCAATGGCACTAATGTATTATAAATGATAACATGCCCAAATGGCAAAATCTATTTCTACTATTAAGAAAAATCGATAGTAATATTCCTTTAAGATAAACAGATATTTCCATAAACAGCTAGCATTTCTCTTTCAACAATTGTATTGTAGATTTATGAAATTACAAGATTACGTGTTACTCCTGTAGTCTTTCTCATTTCAATGACACTGGCACTATGCCGCAAAGGACCCAGTTCTATATATTGTGTCCTAGAGCTGGGCTGAAAAAATGGTAGGGAAAAGTAGAAAGGACGGTAGGTGATCTACGTTAAATTTTAAAACCCAAGTAAGAGGAGAACTAGAGTGATTTGCTGCTCTTAATAAGAGACTCAATTCTCCCCTAGATAAAATATTATGCTCTACAATGACAATGTTACACCAGCTAAGAAAAAAATGTTCAGAGTGGTGGTAATAAAAATCAATACATTTTAAAGGCCAAAAGATCATAGAATCATAGAATCACAGAATCATAGAATGGTTTGGGTCAGAAGGGACCTTAAAGACCATCTAGTTGCAACCCCCCTGCCACGGCCAGGGACACCTTCCACTAGACCAGGTTGCTCAAAGCCCCATCCAACCTGGCCTTGGTTCTAAGCATCAAGTTTTTCCTGAAGAGATCTCTTCCCTTCTTCCTTAAATAATAAATTGGTTGACATGTTTATATTACAGTTATAGCTAGGATATTTTTAGGAACAATGAATAAGTGTTTTTAGCAAGTAGGTTGCTTATATTTAAGACTGTTAAAAGATTCTGTACCTTTTGGGAATTATAGAAATAGTACATGAAAAATACAGTTTTGAGATTTTGAAAGCATAGTCTTTCACTCATTTCTCTGAATAACCTCACCCTCCTCGTAAAGGCTTTAGAGCAGACTAGGGAAAGCATTTTTGTGGGAGCATCTTGTTAAAATATGGACAAAACAGCACTGTCCTTTCTCAAGAAGCTAATTCAACGCTATTGCTAAAACACAATGAAATTAATAGGGAAGTTCTGCTTCACTGAAGAGTAGATGTTTGGGCCAAAAATATACTTCCTCCCCAATGCACTATTTGATACTTTAGATATTTTAAAGACACACTGTATTTCATACTGCTCATAAGTTAACCTCCAAGCGTTATCCCAGTTTGGCCCTGATCCTGCAAATAACTGCCCGTGCACTTAACTGTGAGCCTAAAGAAGCCCCTGACCTCACCAGAACCAGCTGAATGTTTCACTAACCATGTGTGCATTGGCAGGATCAGGGCCTTCATAAGGTTCAATGAAACGTATTAATCACTCAGGACCAACTCACTCAACTCCTCCCTTCACCGTTATTTGGAAAGAAAATATCAGAAAGCTATACACTACATTAAAAAATAGAAGTCTGCAATGAAATATGTTAGGCATGTCTTTTTATAGCTAAATCGAGATCAAGTGAGTTACACAGGTAATTTACCATACCCACGCCATTGAAAGGGGAAAGGAAAAGTTTTGGTTTGAGTTAGAGGGACTTAACATGCCCGAACTATTGGCAGCATGAAAATTAGCAATAAACACATAACATGACAAAATGTATATGAAAAGATGGTGCTTACTTACAGCTTTATATAGGCTAGTGTTCAAAGACATTAAGCAACTTTTTTTCTGCTGATTTCAACAGCTCTAGCAGCTACCTACAAGATGATGTAGTTTAGTTTGCTAGTCGATATGAAACCTGCTTACAGAAAAACACCAGTCACAAAACTAAGTATGTTCAAGATGTACCAGCCTCCCATTTCAAATGGGCTGATACAATGTTGGGTTACTCATAAAACATAGCATGAACAAGCTGAGTGATGCCATAAATTATATAATGATGCACTGCAAATGCTCTCACACTTCAGTTTCGACCTACTTTTTCTAACACTCTAGTCCTCTCTCAGACAGCGTGTTCCAGGGCTAGAAGTTACCAAGGGGAAAGGTTAGTTTAGACATGAAGTCTTCGGAAGCTGCTCATCCAACACATACAGCTTTATTTTCAAGGTCAACGTTGAATATTTTCAGTCATTTAATCATATACAACATGAGAGAGTAATGAGAGTTCTGCAGTGTTGGATGACCCACTACAGATGTAGTAGATTAAAAGGCGCTAATCCCCACTGATTCCACACTCCTCTCACAGTTCAGCAGAAAAGAGCATTCTCCAAGCAGGAGATCTTCAAAAAAAAAAAACAACCCAGTGTTGGACTGCTTAAATAAAACGCTGTACTTTAAGGAATGTCTGGCTTTGGAGAAGCTGATGGAGAAGTGAACCAAATGAATAATTCAATGCATTTTTTTTCCTGCTTGAATGTTTCTGCAGTTCTAGCTAAAATTACAGTTGTGCAAGCTCTATGTTTACTTTTGAGATGTAACATTTTAAAGAAAACAAATCAATTACTGGGGTTTTTTTTTGTTTAAACAGATTGCAGATTAGAGGAATTTAAAGCATTAAAAGTTCATCTGTAAGTCCTAGGATGACCAAGTCCAACAGTAATGCAAACGCTTTTCGTGGGTTTTTTTTATTTTATTTTTAATGAGAAGAGAATACATACACATGTTAAGTTTAGCACTAATGAATGCTAACTGTGTACTGTAAAAAGGAGTTATATCACTTTTTTTTCAAAAAAGTAAAAAACATTTGCAGAAAACTGTAGATAATGGAAGAAAAATATTTGCATACCTAATTATACAGAAATGTATACCCAAAAGTCTAAGTAATGAAGTGTATAAGTTCATTAAAATTGCACTTTTGCAAACACTAAAGCAACTTAGCTTTAAATATAACTTTTCATTTGTTCCGAAATTTGAAAGTGTAGTCAAAAAGAAAGCTACAAATAAGAATACAGAAAATTGCAGGTACCATCAACTTCTATCACAAAAAAAAATGATGCTGCCTATTTTATATAACGTGACACTTAAAGCAAACGCGGCACAAATATCTGTCTTTAGTTTTCCTACTCGAAAAAAAGTAAATTTATTGTTGCTGGCAGGATGATATGGATGAAATAACCAGGATGAATTGAGGGGGGGAGGGGAGAAAGAGAAGCCAAGAAATCAGATACATTCAATGAGCCTTCAAACTCACTTCAGCAGTAGGGATAAATAATTTAATCAACTCAGCTTCATTTTTTCCTAGCTCCCTAGCGCAATAGGCAGATATTAAAAAATAAAACTTTAAAATTCATGAGCAGTTGTGTGTGGAAGAACTATCACTATATAATAAGAAATATAAAGTGATATCAACGCAAGCACTTTGTGTGTATATGCATGGGCATTTTAACTCACACTTTTCACCATACGAAAAGGAATTGTTGGTGAAATTTATATATAGCAACTTTCTTTTTTTTTTCTTTTTTTTTTTTTCAAATTACATTTTGGGGTCGTGGGCAAGTACCTGCAGTCAAAGATTTTCAACACCATTTGGATTTTTGGCTAACATGAGCACTACGTGACAAGGCACTGTAGTTTGAAAGATTTGAAATAACAAGCAGAGTTCAACAAATGCTGCTGTAGTACCCCCTAATTAGGGGAAAATATCTAGAAAACAGTAATTTGGTAAAAGTCACCAACATCATATGGTACCATTATCATGACAAATGATCAATCATCATTTTAATGAGGTGATTTTAATCTCAATTTTCCAGAACAACTCAATACATATAAAAATAAAACTCAGTGATGAAAAGGTGTTCCTTCCTTTTATAATTTATGAAGGACACATTAATAACTACAGAGAAAAACTAACTGCAGTAAGTGGTCAGAAGCTTCGAAAATATTCACATTTTATATCATATATAGTCAGATGGATAATCATTTTCAGAATCTAAACCAAACCACCGACTTTTTGCCATGTTAAAAGATCGGGTCACCTTAGCAGTTACATTTCAGTGGTTGACTAGTGTCAGCGATGCCTAAATCCACAAATTTTCAAACTATCGAATGTTTGCTGTGTATGTGTGAAATGAAATGATGTAGTGAAGTTAATAGCAACCTTTAGTGCTCAACATCACCCAGCCAAGGCTAAGGCTAGTATTTCCCACAGCCACCAAGATACAATAAATACGTATAACCTGCATTACTTCATATCATAGGTTAATCTTAGCATTATATATTGAAAGCTCTGATTTAGACGTAATTTTTATTTAAATTAATTCTGTCATATTATGAAAATTAAGACTATTGACAGCTTAAAGGTACGACCTATCGCCTTTTGCCTTTCGAAACTGGATTTACTGAGCTAAAACCCACGGGGCAAAAAATAAACAAAACCTCGCCCGAAACATTTCCACGTCCAGCCTGCAGCTCTGCTGCAGCTGAAGCGACGGGAAGCGGGAGCGGGGCCGGCGTGCCCCCTCCGCAGGAAAGGGCTGTTCCCCTTGGCGGAGGTGGGAGGAAGGGACAACCTTTTGTCCGCCCGCGTTAACTTTCGTTTTTACACGGCGCTGGTATGTAACCTCAGGGGGAAGGAGCTTCTTTCTTATTCAAATCGCAAAGAAGCCGCCCCCGCCGAGGCAGGGCCGGAGGTTTCGCTCCGGCCGGCTCCGGGGCCGAGCGGCCGCCGCCGGGGCGGGGACCAGCGCCCGGGCCAGCACCGCCGCGGGCCTTCCCCCGCCCCAGGCGGTCCCCGGGACCCGCCCGCCGGAGTCGGACCCAACTTCGCCGCTTTTCCTCCCTCCGCGCAGCCCAGCCGTGCCCCGCTCCGGCCAAAGCCGCAGCCCCGTCTGAGGGCACGGCGCGACCGGCATCGCCCCCGGCCCCGAGGGGCGGGCGGGAGGGGGGGCGGGGGGTCGTCCCGGGCCCCATCCGCGGGGGCAGCGGGGCGGGATGTGCCTGGCCGGCGAGGTGCCTCCCCCTCCCCGCCCGCCGACGGGGCCCGCGGCGGTGCCGCCGAGCCGGCTGCTCGGCGCGCCTGCAGCCCGCGGAAGGGGGGCGAGGGCCGGCCCCCGCCCCGCCGCGTCCCCCGCCGCCGCGGCAGGTTCCCCGCGCACCCGCGGGCAGCCGCCGGTAAGAGCAGCGGGGGCGGGCGGCGGCGGGGAGGCGCCCGCCTGGCCCCTCGGACCCAGCGAGGACCCCTGTAAGTGCCTGCTCGGGGGAGGCGGGGGGAGCCGGCCCCCGGGAGCCCGCAGCCGAGCGGCCGCGCACGCCGCCGCCCCGGGGGGGAGGGCGGCGGCAGTCCCGGACCCCGGGCGGGGACGGCGGCAGCGGCCGGCGGCTGCGCTCCTCCGGGGCGGCTCGGGAAGGCGCCGGGACCGGGCGCGTTGTGCCGCCGCCGCCGCCGGACCCGCCGCGGCCGGGAGGAGCCACGCGTGTCCCGCCCGGCGCCCGCCGCCTGGCCGGGAAACCTCTCCGGAGAAGGGAGAAGAGCCGGGAGGAAACAAGCTCCTCTTCGGCCGAAACAGCCAGAAGGCGGCCGCCCCTCCGCCGTCGGCCAGGGGGCTGCGGCCGAGAAGAGGAAAAGCTTCTTCGGGACGACCTGTCACCTGCAGGTTTCCAGCGAGGCTCCCCGAGACAGCCCTAGCCCCGGTTTACCAATGGGCAGAACCCGATTCCCGCATCGGCTCCCCCCATCGGCTCCCCCCTAGGAAGCGGCACGGGGAGCACCCGTACGAACGCCAGACCGAGCGAGCCAAGCACAGTGTCAGCAATTCTTCCCTACGTGCAATAAAGTTGGTCGCACTAATACGCTGAATAAATGTCGTGAAATGTTCTTTGCGGTATGACTTCTCCTTAGCGATGGATACGCCTGTGGCAGTTACTTTAAGAATTAGTAATCGGGCAGTAGATTAAGGATTCCAAGCGATGAAAAGCTTTGCTGGGTTTTTTTCCTTAAAAAAATACAATTTAGCGTTCTCTTGAAGTGAAACTCAGTAAATGCTGCAAAGCAGAAGAGTTTGTCACTCCAACTTATTTGCAAATAAAGGTCCCGATTACTAACATTTGAGGTACCGAAGGAGAAATTTGCTAATTACACAGCACACACACGAAACCCCAAACTGTCAGCTGAGTAGCATGCCAGCATGTTTGCAGTCGCTAGCATCCCTCCCGTGTGCACATTTACTAAACGCAGCTTGCTAGCAGAGCTATACGATAAACCGTCCAGGTTTGAAATTAGTAGATACTTAGAGCGCGTCTCAAAAAGCAGCTGAACATCCACTCTTCACAACACTATACGGAGCGCTATACGGAATACAAAAACGAAGCTAGGAATCGGCAGATGAGATTTACTGTTCATATCTGCTACTTGATTTCTGGAGGGAACGTGAAAAAGACCTGACAGATACGTTTAGCGATTGATTCTCCCTTCATAAGGTACAAACACAAAAAGCAAGGCAGAGACAATGCCGAAATGCATTAAACCTCAAAATCGATTAGCGCCCGTCAGAAGATCTTTTAAAACAATACAAATCGTGGACTTTGGCGTAATATTTTATTCCAAAGGACACTAAATTTGCCGTGAATCTGCTGCCTTATTCACTGCCCGGTTCACGAGAGAAAAAAACCCCGACAACTTCTCGCTTGCAGTTACAGACAAGTATCAGGAGGAAAGGACAGCGTGACGTGACGCCAAGTGTGAGTTAATGAATTTACGCCTCTGCTGCTGCAAGAGCGAGCCCGGTCTGTAGCTCCCTAGTTGATGCGTGCCCATTAATACACCTGCATGCACGTCTCGGCCGTGGGGAGGCACGCAGGGATTCAGTGCGGAGCGGCACAGTTTTGCCAAGTCCTTTCGAAACGTCAATACCCTTCAAGTTACACCCAAAGGAGAACGATTTCTCTTGATTTCCGAGCGTACAGATGACCGGCGCGGTTTTTCTGCCAGTAACCTTCTACCTTTCTATATGTGCCTGCGTGTGCGTGTGCGTGTGTCTATGTATACATATCTATCTCCTCGAGAGGGATTAATTAGCCGCGTTTGAGCTGAAAGAGGCTGCAGTGACGAGCCCAGTGGCGATTGGCCGCCCGCCTGCCTGGCCCTGCCTTTATAATTTCCACACGAGTGCATCTGGGCTCTTATACAAACCAACAGCCAGCTTCTTCTGACATATACACACACACACACGGCACTTTTTCCACCATCTGATTAACCACCCTGCACACACACAGTGATTACTACGGGAAAACATAAATAAATACGAAGAGGTTTTATTATTTTGACTACTGGAAGCCTCGCTGTGTCTCAGTGCAACTTTTGTTTTTCTTGCTGCTGGGGAAGGTGCAGCTCTCGATGCTTTCCTCTCACTCACGGACCCTTTAAAAAAAGGGGGAGGAAAAATATCGCCCCCTCCAGTCCCCCGCCCGCCCCCCCCCCGCCCCCCCCCCCCCCCCCCCGCCACACACACTTCAAGACGGCTGATCTAAAAAAGCAGGAAGAGAGCATCTGAGGAGCAGCAGCCCCGGCGCATTTTGAAAAACGTTTGTGACATTTCAGAGTGCGGCAGCCTGTTTCTCCTCTGAAGTTGGCTCCAGCCTTAGCAGCCGCATTGGATCCCACAGCCTATTGCGAGACTCCGGTATACAATCCGGATCTCTGCCCCAACATGATCGCGGCCCAGGCCAAGCTGGTGTATCATCTGAATAAATACTACAACGAGAAATGCCAAGCCCGGAAAGCTGCCATCGCCAAAACGATCCGAGAAGTCTGCAAAGTGGTGTCGGACGTGCTGAAGGAGGTGGAGGTGCAGGAGCCTCGCTTCATCAGTTCCTTGAACGAGATGGACAATCGCTACGAGGGGTTGGAAGTCATCTCCCCCACGGAGTTCGAAGTCGTGCTGTACCTGAACCAAATGGGGGTTTTCAACTTCGTGGACGACGGCTCCTTGCCGGGCTGCGCTGTGTTAAAGTTAAGCGACGGGCGCAAGAGGAGTATGTCCCTCTGGGTGGAGTTCATCACGGCGTCTGGCTACCTCTCCGCTCGCAAAATCCGGTCCAGATTTCAGACTCTGGTGGCTCAAGCCGTGGATAAGTGCAGTTACAGAGACGTGGTAAAGATGGTGGCGGACACCAGCGAGGTGAAGCTGAGAATCAGGGACAGGTACGTCGTGCAGATCACTCCGGCGTTCAAATGCACGGGGATCTGGCCGCGGAGTGCTGCTCACTGGCCGCTTCCCCACATCCCCTGGCCGGGACCCAACAGGGTGGCGGAGGTCAAGGCGGAAGGCTTCAACCTCTTATCCAAGGAGTGCCACTCTCTGGCCGGCAAGCAGAGCTCGGCCGAGAGCGATGCCTGGGTGCTGCAGTTCGCGGAAGCCGAGAACAGACTGCAGATGGGCGGCTGCAGGAAGAAATGCCTCTCTATCCTCAAAACCTTACGGGACCGTCACCTGGAGCTGCCGGGCCAGCCCCTGAATAATTATCACATGAAGACTCTGGTTTCATACGAATGCGAAAAGCATCCCCGCGAATCGGACTGGGACGAGTCGTGCCTGGGGGACCGGCTCAACGGGATTTTACTGCAGCTCATCTCCTGCCTCCAGTGCAGGAGGTGCCCGCATTACTTCTTGCCCAACCTAGACCTCTTTCAGGGCAAACCTCACTCGGCCCTGGAAAACGCGGCCAAACAAACGTGGCGACTGGCTAGGGAAATACTTACCAACCCGAAAAGTTTGGAGAAACTTTAGAAAACCGGCCCGACCGATAAATCTGCTTATTTCCCCATGAAGTTTAAGCTGCCTGTTCGAAAAGTCAAATATTTCCACTTGACAATGCAAATAATATTCTCTTTTTAAAAGGAATATAGCTTAGGCTCTTCACAAAGAAAAGCAAATAAGAACAGCAAGTAGCGCTCCTCTTATCTTCGTCACAGTTTTGCAGTTCCCCGTGAAAAAAAAAAGAAAAGGAAAAAAAAAAAAGAAAGTATGTTACCCGGAAAGCAAAATTGGCCGTAATTTAACACGATTGTGACCATTCTGCCTAGAAACGATACCAACGGATTATAACAAAACCCCGGTATTTTTATGTAAACCCTCTGTGAGTAAAAGCTATTTGGATATGCCACCTGAACAAACCCTAATGTACCTTTTAATTTGTATCAAATATTGTGATCTCACATTGTCTTTGAAATTGTGGATGTTGGTGTTTTGTGATTTGGTGAACGGAAGTTAAATTGCCATTTTGGATACTTCAAGGACATTTCTGCTAAAGAGAAGATACCATTTAAAAAGGTAGATTTTATCATGGTACTTTTGTTAATTGTCTTTTGAAGTGTCTGAACTTAACAAGTTTACATTTTTCGTTTCATATATATTGCTTGTTCTATTTCTAACATTCCATAAATATACTTGAAATGTTATTTAAATATATTCAAAAGAAATTTGGATTCTGCTTATATAATAACGCTTGAATATTGGAATTATATATTTGAAAATGCACTTGAAATACACTGGATAATTACCTTTTGTGATTTAGATTTTAATTTCTGTTGCTGATTTATTTAATTACAAGCTAATAAATGAAGTAAAATGCATATGGGTAAGCGTTTCAATACCGGATCAAGTTTGCTACTTGAAAAACCAGAGGCAGCTATGTTTGGTGAATTTTGCCTTTCTGTTGATAGTTGCTTAAATCCTGCAAAGCAGAAAACTTAAGGGCAGCCGCCTGATTTTGCATTTGGAATAGTTTTGCAGAACAGGCAAATATTGCTGGTACAAACACATTAGAATTTAGCTCCGGATGACCATCAGCAACTGTCGGACACCGATGTAGTTATCAATGCAGTAACACTTTTTCAGCCGTCAGAAAAGAAAACTATTTTCGAAAGGTTTACTATACGGCGCTGATGTGTTTCTGCTCGGTTTTGAACAAAGCTGAGGAAGCACAACATATCCCTGAAGCAGTCAGTGGACTGAGTGAGCAGTCAGCCTGATAAACCCAGCGCTTTGGCGCAAGTAGTAATAAAGAAGAAAATAAAATTTATAGGTGAAAGGTTGAAGCCGGCACCAATAAAGTGAACAACAATATTACTTCTGACCTACAAATCCGTTATGAATGTGATAAGATCGCCAGTTGCGCTCCCAGAAATCAAGCCCCTGCGCTCCCAGGGCATGCAGAGGGAATAACATGTGCGTGCCTACAAAACTGCAAGCGATCCAAAATTGCCTGTCCGTACTGCAACGCCTGGTCCTTCTCAGTATGCCTTTCTTTAAGGCAGCTTTAAGAGCAAAACGCAAAATAACAACACGGATTTTGTGTAGTACCCTAACAGTCAACAAGTGCTGAAAGAGGCCGAGCGCCTGTGTAACACCCACCAGCAACTATTTCCAGTGGGTGCACTTTAACGAAACCCTTATACCCAGCGATTGTGACAGAATCTCTTTTTCTCCCAGCACTGCGAAGAAAGTTCCGAGTTTGAGAAATTATTCGTCAGAGAGAAATCACCTTATTACAAACATATTCAGACGAGGTAGCTAGCATTTTTCTTGGAAATTATTAATGATATTTCTGCAGAAAAAAAGTCCCCACGGTCTTTGTAAAAGTACCTCCCCTATTTTCTGTCTTCTAACATTTTCCAGCGCAATAACAAAGAAATAAAGCAACAGCGATAAGAATAAAAAGAGATGCAAGCGAGAGGAGCGCCCTGTCACACACGTCCCTTCCGTATGCCCCCTCCTCCCCCCGGCGGCAGCCCCCCGCTCCGTTCGCGCGGGGAGGAAGCCACGCAAAGGTTTCTGCTCAAGTCACGCACCCCTGCTCTGTTGCGGCTGGGCTGGAGGTTTTCGCGGGGGCGGGGGTGGGGGGGGGGCGGCGCTGGGGAATTGGTAGTAGTAAATGACTTCAGAAAAAAACCAGAGCTTTCCCAGGAATCAAGTCTTGGGTCCATGCCTATTTCCCCTTTCTTTCCCCCTTCCCCCCCCCCCCCGAAAATAAGCATTAATTTGCGTTTGAGCAGTGTTTACTCAACTGCGCCGTATTTTCTTACATGGAAACTAACGTTCTTGAAATAACGGGATTCTCCGATATCCTCGGAAGGGGCAAACCCCTCCGCTGTGTCTCGGGAAGGCTGCAGGCTGAGACTGCTGCTCCCTCCAGGGATTTCAGAGCAATTGGCTTAACTACTAAATCTGACCACGTTCATACAAAGACACCGAGCGAAAGGCTGTTGGAAAACGCGCACGCTGCCGTAATAGAGGATTTAACATCATTAATGCATTGCGCTTTTTTTTTTTTTCTTTTCTTTTTTTTTTTTTTTTTTGATAAAACGCAGCAAGAGGCGGCAGAGGGGAGCAGAGTTTGGAGGGAGGGGGCGGCTCCAGCGCACGTGGGCCGGGACCGGGACCGGGACCGCGACCGCGACCGGGGCCGGGGCCGCCCGCTCGTCGCACTCACCTTAGGATCGATCTTCTTGAAGGCCGGGTCATCCTCGTCCACCTCGAAGTAGATTTCCGTGGTGGTGATGGAGAGCGTCCCCTTGGCCACCACCACGGGGGCGATGAGCTGTGCCGGTGTGCTGAGGACCACGGGGCCTGCAAGGCAAGGGCAGCGGCGTCAGGTTGGAGGCGCCCAGCCGGCCCATCCCCGGTGGCCCTTCCCCTTCCCTCCGCCGAGCGAGCGCCCGGCGAGCCCCTAATAAACGCTGTTTGTAAACCGCCGTGTTTATTCCCCTCCTGCCCGCGGTCAGCGCTTTGAACTCCGCAGTCGGGACAGCAGCGAGCTTGTGAGCTCCGGGGTTGCGAGATAAATCAGCCAGCAGCGAAATTCAGAGGGGTTAGAGTGAAAAATAGCTGCCTCTTAGAAGTAGGTCCCCTCTCTTTTCATGCCCTTTTGCTCCTCGTTAACACTATCGCTGTTTATGTGCGATAGCGGCGATTCGTTACACACAGCTTCGACCTGGCAGCGAGGGGTCCCCGCGGCGGCCGGACCCGCGGCGGCCGGGCCGGGCCGGGCCGGGCCGGGCCGGGCGGGCGACAGAGCAGCCCGCAGCCCCCAGCCCCGGCCCGCCACACCGGCCCTGAGAAGCCTGGGGTGGTTAATCTTAACTCTGGGTCCAGACCTCAGCTCCGAAAGTATTGCGAAAGATGGGTTGTTTTTTCTTTTTTTTTACCTACTTCAATACCACACGCGCACAAAGGCTAGCATCGTTAAATGTATTTACGGCAAGATAATTTGTATTTCAACGTGCTGTCACTTAATCCTTTCAAAATTACTGTAACAACGTTTCGCTCAAATGTACTCCTTAACGAGACGCTTGCACGGGCACTGAAAAGGTGGGATGGGGAAAACCTACTGTAAAAGGCAGCCTTCTCCACACAAATTGTTAGGTTTTAATTCAGGAAAAAAACTTCTGCTTTAATGCAAAAGATAACAGGGGATCACTTTTTCACCATCTTATCTTCAATATGAGTGCAATCTACTGTTAAAGTTGACGGTGTTGGTGTTTAGGAAGCTCACTTGCTCTAATTAAAAGAAAAGATTAAATATAAACCACTCTTCTAGATCTAAGCGCTAAAGCGTGTAGGGTAATTTGTGTACACATATACAAACACACGCGTCCACACGCATGCACAAACACACAGCTGACATACAAATAATAAAAGCCTCAATATTGAGAAGCTGGGTACATCTGACTGACGCGCCTTCAGAAACCGGCAAACCGATCATCTCAGTGAATGCTAAAAAGGGTTTGGTTGTTTTCTGCAGTTAAAATCTCCTCTGCAATGAGGAAGACCTTGCTCAGATGGCAGAGAGTGCCTGCGTACGCTCCCAGCTGCCGTCCCCAGACACTCCTCTCTCTGGGGGCGAGGGCAGCGCCTGTTTGGAGGGCCTGGCGCGGTGGAGGCAAGCCCTGGGCTGCAGTTCGCACCAAGGCTAACAGGCACGGATGCGACCTTGCCTCCTCCCCCAGTATTGCACGCACACCCTGCTACCAGGTCTTGCAAGCAACACTTCAAATTACTCACTTAGCCCAAATTAGTCCTGTATCGGCGCATCTAACTGTCATGTTGTTAATGTTTTACTTTACTGTAACACCCAATTTGAGACCGTATTGCACAATGTTTTGTCATTTACGCTGCAAAATAAATAGAGGAAGGCACGGCTTACTGTGTGTACAAGGGGAAGCTAAAACGCAGAGTTTCAGTGACAGCTTTCAGCAGCCCCGCGTGGCAGGCTGGATAATATTGATACAAACTCTATTTTCTTTCATTTTATTGTTTTCCATCTCCTAATAAACCGGGGTAGCCTCTTGACCCTAGTCAGCTGATCGGAATCACATGCGCCGGGCTTGCTTTGCTGCTCTCCCCGTCTCGCCTCCATCTTCTCTCCCTCCCTCCCTTCGCGGTGGGAAAGGAGCCGAGCCGAGCCGAGCCGAGCCGAGCCGGGGAAGCCCGGCTGCAGGCTCCAAAGGGCAGGGTGATCGATCCGAAACGCCGCTTTAAAGCCTCATCAATCTTCATCTAGGTTGCTCAAGTAATTACGCCCGATTCTCTTGTACGATTACAAGTGGATTTGGGTTTCTATTCCCCAGGCCCCCTTTCTTTGTGTTTACAGAAGGGGGGTCTGGGCAGACAGCGGCTCCCTGCCCTGCAGAAGCACTTGCAGAGGGCAGGGAGAGCACAAGCAGAGCGTCCCAGCCCTCCCCTCGCCCTTCCCCGCAGCGCGGCCGGGAGCCGCCGCTTGGCCTGGCGCACGGTGATGGGCTCCCGGGCCTTTGTGCGGAAAGGAAAGCGCCTTCGGAAGATGCGTCTGGGAAACTACCCGATATTCTATCATTTTAAGGAGGCGTTTGTGGGCTTTGCTGAATCCCAGAAGGAAGACCATCAATTTAATCCAATTACCTCTTTTCCCTGGTGTTGTGCGGCTAAAAGAAAAATAAAGCCACCGCTATTTAATGGTCAAAAGGCCAAAACCTATGATCTGACATCCAGGAGAAGACAATAGGTGCACCCCGGCTAGCGGGTGTGCTAGCGAAATGCACTCACGTACTGGAGGAGGGGGCAGAGCTGCAAAAGCAGGGGGTGGGTGTGGAGGAAAAGGGGACATTCGCTTCTTGGCCCGTTACTGAATGCAGGGGAAATCGGGGATTTCTGGCTTCCTCCTTCTCCTCCCGAGAAAAGGCTCCGAGCTCCCAGACCGGTACCTTGGCATCTGCCCCCTGTTCTGCTCAAATGACACCCTAGATTTGTTGCAATGTAAACATGTCAGAGGTATTCAAATGCGACAAGGAATAAGCGTTATTGTACTTCCCAGATGAGAAAACGTTTGCTTGTGAGGTGGTTTTTTTTTTCTCTTCTGGTAAAAAAGAAGCAGAAAGCACAATAAACAGTGGTCAAATTATGGGATTTCGGGGGAGGGAGTGTTCAAACTAAGTTAAAATAATCTTTGCAGATTTTTTTTTCCTCCTGAAAGCACAAAATGAAAAAAAATATTCGGTATTAACAGTGTGTCATTTTTACACTTGTCCTTTGGAAATCTCCAATTACAACTTCCAATTCCATAGCATGTTTAAGGAGCACTGAGTCTTTTTGTTGTAGCCTTCAGGGAGCAAGCCAGCCACTGAGAGAATACGAAATTAATCCACTACAGCTATAGAGAGAGAGGATTATGTTTTAATCCCCTTTGGGATAGTCTCTGGCTTCTAAGGATCCGATATTAAAATGTTTACATAGAGCATAATCAAAATACTGCAGATTTTCCATATGGCACCGAGCTACCGGGAAGCTTTGGGTCCCCTTCCCAAACCCAATTGATAATCTAATGAAACAAAAGCCGGGCACACCTGAGCCAAGAGCCGCGGGACGGGCTCATTCGCATGCGGGGAAGACAGCGCGCTCCGGCTACCAGCCTCACCCCGGCCCCTCTGCGGCGGCGGCGAGCTGCGCTTTTGCGGGGGATGTGAATATTCATTCCCAGCGCGGCTGCAGCCATCGAGAAGCGAAGCGCAGCGGGCTCTGCCGCACCCGGGCTGCGCTGCCGGGGGCAGCGGCCGGCAGCGGCACACGGGGATGCCGCCGGGCGCTCCCGCGCAGCCCGAGAGCCACCGGCAACGCCGAGGGCACTTCGCCTCCAGCTCCGGGGGGAAAGCCAACCTGTGGCTGCTCCGCTTCGGCAAACAGCTTGGGGGTTGTGGCGAGGACAGGCGTCCAGGGCGCTGGGCAGCTGCTGGGACTCTAAGCAAGAGCGTCTCTTTTCAAGAATCAGTTCGTTGCCTCTTCCCGACCTCTCTGAAGCGGTCGGGGCGGCCCGTAGCAGAGAGGCAGCGACCTAACAAAGAAGTTCTGGCCTTAAAACCAGACCAGAAATCACTTCAGATCCACCCGTCTTGTAATCCGTTCAAACGGAGAACTTTCCGCGTTGCCTGATCCCTGTGGTCGGCACATGTGATTTACATTTCTAAAATAAACGCTACCGCGCATATTTTAAAAATAATATTGCCCTTCCAAAAGTAAATGACTGTGGGATTGGAAGGTTCCAGTGAATAAAAGCAGAATCTAATCTCTCTCCTCCTCTCCGTTAATTTTTGTTAAACAGAGACTTCAGTTTTTGTATGTAGCTCTTGTATCTCCGCTCTTGTATTTTTCAAGTTCAAGCAAAGTCAGTGCAAGAGAAAAGTTCTATCAATCAGGTGAAAGAGTTTGCTATCTGCTAAAGCAATACCAATAAAATTACACCTCTTAAGGAAAGCCCCAAAAGAGTGGTATTTTGAGCCATTATTTCAAACATTTTCATTTTCATAAACTGTCATTTTATCTGTGAGAGCTAAAGATGTGTTACATTTATGAGCCTGAAAATTACAACGGAGGTATATTTGTGAGGATGATTGGGCATAATTACTCCTAAGTAGGATAAGATATATGCTTTTCTATGCTGAATTATGAAAACAAGCAATTTACCTGCTGCAGACTTGAAAGTCTAAGTTTTAAAATAATATCCCGGTGATAACTTATAGATGAAAAAATACTAACTGGGACAAATACTTTGAAAACATCCAATCAACTAGACCAATTTAATTTTACAATCTACTGGTAATTATTCTGAAAAAAAGTGGCAAATATTGTAATGTTTAATTTTTAGCTGACACTTTTAAAAGAAAAAACATACCTTAATCTTTTTTTAATACACTGTTTAACATGGAAAATACAAAACAGATTAGCTAAAACTAACCACTTTACTATGTAAAATAGTTTGCATAAACTACAGTTTGTAATTTGATATGATACTTAAACAAGAATTTTAAATATGAAGAATAATTATTAAAAATCACTCACAACGTGCCTGAAATAAGACAACTGAAATTCCCTCAGCACTTAAACTATAAAGCCAAGGGTATCTGACACTGACTTGCATTTAAAATGACTACAAATCCTTATACTTGAAACAATTTATACCTAACACACACTCAGCACACAAAAACTTCAGTTTCTTGTAATATAAATCACATAGCATACAAGTAGAAACAGGTATAGGCACCAGAAGCCTTTGGGAAAAGCTCTGTAGTCAGAAAAATATTTCAACCAATTAACATCATTAATACAATACATGCATTGCCATGTAAATTAACAAGTAAACAACGTAAGATTCCTAAAAAATAATTGACAGAATTTAGTCTTTTTTGTTCCTATTGCCATCATAAATCTGATCCAAACTACCTTTTAAAAAGACTTCTGCAGTAAATATATTGAACTTACATGAGGATGGTTGCCCCCAATTTGTTCTCCACTATAGCAGATACAGGGAGTAACTCCTCCACTCAAGTCAAGGCTTTTATAAGAATATATATATACAGCTCCCTTTACATATCACTTTCAACAGTTTCAATAAAGAGAATAATTTGCACAACTTTTTGATTGCAAAAACCAGAATCTAAGTCTAAACATGACTATAACCTTGTTTTTCTCCTCCCCCACTGAATAACAACCCCAATTCCTTTCTCCTGTTTTCGGAGATATCCAAGCTTACTTTGTTGGCTTTTTACTCCTGCACAATCATATGTTTCGTATTGTGAGGGAGGGATTGATTTTTACTGTTTGTTTAAATGTCACTGCCAGTGTGGATAGGCCCTGATATCCAAAATTTTCCCCACTTTTTCCCCCTTTCCTCCATAAAGCATGGAACACTACTGCTAACATCAAAGATCAACTTCAATGGTCTTTTTCAGCAACAATAACTAAAAAATTACAGCAACTCAATTCTCTTAAGTGGTGCCGTAACAGCAAACAAATGTGTTTGATTAAAAAGAAAATGTGAATAAAAATAATCTTACATATTACAACTGTGAATCAAATAGTAAGAAGTAAATACATATTTTTAATGAGATTGTGAAAATAGTTAAAGATAGAGTTGCTTAAGGAAAAAAATTATTTTCTCTCAAATATATACATACTTTCCATACATTTGAATTAAGAGACATAGGCACCTCCACATGTAAATTATTATTTGAATTCCATACTTTCCTGGTCACATTGAAAGAAAAATATAAAATAGTACTTATTCCTGAGAGAAAACTTGTTTCACAGTATTCCTAGGAATAAGTATCTCTTTATATTGTTCAAAGTGTAACAGAAAGTAGCCACTTAATAGAACGGTTACAGAATATGCAGACACAAGCTCAATACAGTACCAAAGTCAATCTTATTAGGTATCTTCTCACCATGCAACAATTAGCTGTGCATTTAACAGCTTAAAGCAACTCAGAAAGCCAACTTTTGCCCCCTTTTGCAGGTAAAGTCTGATTTGCTCTGTGGCATACATGAGAACCTCTGAACTGTGCTCAAGCTCTGAGTGGCTTATGTGGGTTTAGTGTTCCAGGACGTGTTTGAGTGCCAACCTGCCAGATGATCAAGTATTAGTAATAATCAAGACTCCTCTTAATGATTTACAGCTGGCCAGAAACTTAAATGTTTGGGACAGGGACCTCACTACTGCAATGCATACATTTGCCACTTCAAAATTAGATTCATACAGTGTGCCCTGCCTGAAGCTATACCTTGGAAGCACTAAGTAATTTAAGCTGGTTTAGAAACTAAGAAGTTGATTTTTAAGCAGTGCATCCAGATGTGAGTATACTACACTAATGCACTATGACCCACACTAGCTTCCTCCTCATTTTCAGGTAAAATTTAAGGTACTTCTTTTCAACCTAGAAAACCTGAAGTGATGCTGAACATGCCCACATAAGTGACAGTTTTTCTCTCTGAGCGTGCCACTATAGCTGTCTATTTAATCAAAAGGTAACAGAAAAAACACACCTTAGAAAAGCATATTTAATGTTGGAAGAAGAAAGGAGAAAGCAGAGATAGCATCCTGCTATAGCAGTATACCACTGAAACAGGAGCTCATTGTAATGAGTCAGGAACACAAGGGATCAAATCCCAGTTGCAAGTCTGAGTAAACCAGACTTGACAGGTATCTTATACAGTCCAGCTTGTGTACCTTGTCATGCCGATAGAGCTCAATTGATTAGAAATGAAATGAAAGATGTGAGCCCTCAGCTTTCATTTCTTCTAGTCTCCATTCTGGAAAAGCTCTTCAGGATAAACTGTAAGCCTTGTACTTCCTGAGCCTGTAGTGAAGGGAAGTGTTATTTTCTGATAGCTTGTGATATTTTAAAGTTCACTTATTTGGTTAGCTACTCCTATATGTGTGGGAAGAAAGAAATAAGTTGTTGAATTAGCATATAACTTGCTAGGTATATTTGGAAGAATCATCTAAGATCCAGTAGTTGTAACTTCAAAATTTTCTGAAAACACGAGTATCTCAAAACAACACCAGAATGAATAAAGCATGTTTTCAAGTGTAACTGTGTCTACTGGTTGATTGCATGTTTTGCTTTCCCACAGTTAGGGAACTTCTGAAGGCTCTCCCACAAAGATTCTCTGGTACCTAATAAAAGGAGAACTGATGTGGCAGGCTCTGTCATGTAGGCTTTCTTCCTTAACAACCTGATTTCACTGGAGGAATTTTATTGCTTCTGAAATCCTTACTCTGGTGTTAAAGTTTGTTCAAAATGGCTGCCAGGTTCAGAAGTTACAAAGATAGAGGCTGATGGAGGATGCTCATGTAAACCTTGTTTCTTTAGAAAGCCAAGCTAAAAGCACTCATGTAACAGGCTACTAGTGAGGACCATCCAAATGCACTGGATGAGGCTGCCTCTCGTACAATTTCTGGCCAACGAAACCAGGACTAACCGAACTGTCTTCTTGACTGATTTTTTAGCTTGCTTCTATAACATGAATGCCAAAACAACAACAACAAAAAAGGCAAAAAATCCTGTCCATAGGTCAATGAAAGTTCTGGATACATTCCTACCACTAATCTATGTAGGTCTGTCGCTACAGGGTCTTGTGAAGATTCTGGAGAACAGGGATTTTCATATGGAAATCAATTGCATAGTGAAGATGAAATAAGGTGCAGAACTGTGGAGTCTGGCTCCTTATGTCTAGGCCCGTCTTTCTGCAGTCTCTCTCCTCTATACCAGGTAGAGCTCATCGGCTTGACCTTTGATCAGCTAACGAGTTCCATCCAGGCTGTGGGCCTTCAGGACCTTTGTCTTTGAGAAGTTGTCTTTGACTTTGAGAAGTTACAGACCTATGCACTAGGCAAGTGTGCACTCGTAGGCTACATTGTAGCCTAATTCTTCAGCCTTAGAAGTTTCAAACAAAAAGAGTTTTGCAAGTTATGGGGAAAAAAAAGAAATTTAAGTAGACTGGTGTGAGTGGATAGTAAGAGCACATGAAGCACTCTCAGAGCCTTCGATAAATAGAAAACAACAAAGTTTGAGTTGATTTAATTTTAAAGCTTGGAAAGCAGGAAATCCGGCTGCCATTTTAAACGTCGAAGATGCTCAGCCTTAGAATGGGGTGTAATAAGGTACAAAGAGAAGAGCTCTTCAAAGCTGTGCTTAGGAGCGCTATCATATGTGACTGACAACCACCTTATAAAATATTAAGCTATTTTGGATAGTAATGTGGAAAAAATGATTAGAATAAACACTGAGATGTCTAAAAATAGTATGTTATAGAAACTGTGGGGCTTTTTTTTGTTTTCAATGTGAAAGCCAACTACATATCAAAAGTATAACTGTTTTCAGTTTATGCCTGAATCTATACTCTAAATTAAACTCACAGAAATATGTTTTTCTTTTTTATACTTAGACTTGAGAATCAAAATCTGAATATATAATAAGCAGAAACTATGTAAATCTGGCTGAATTAAATTTCCATGTTTGGAAGTACAAGGCTTGTGTGGTTATGTGTCTACTATAAAAAGGGAAAAAGAATCACTCTTCTTCCACATTCCTGTCCCTTCCCCAAACAAGCAACCCCCCGCAATGACATTCCTATCTTGAATGCTAATTTGCAAGAAAAATGGAGTTTGAGGGCAGAATACTACTCAGGAGTGCATGCTGAATTCAGTGAATAGTTTCCACTGAGAAGCTTGAAAAACTAGGAGAAATACTAACACTTTTTTTTGGTGTTTTCTAATTAAACTTTGATATTTTTTATTTAACTTATGTATTTGTGTGTGCACATACACATACATACTTTCTTAAAGAAAAAAACATAAAACATGGAAGAGCTTAAGGTACCTTAGCCACCTCCAGGCAGAGACAAAAAGAGAGTGAGAGAAAGAGAGTGCAACAGAGAGGAGAGAGAGAGAGAGAAAGAGAAAATGGGAAAAAAAGAAAGAGAGTAACTACTACCTCTGACTCTGGAAGCCTCAGAGGTGCAAGCTGTTGGAGGCTGACAGAGAATTATTAGGAAGCATCACTGCGTACTTGTTACAGTCCTTCCCGGGCTTCCCCTGTGGTTGCTGCTTTCTGCCCGCCCTGGGGTGCCCACAGACTGTCAGTGCCATTTGGAGCCACTGGTGTACGGACGGCGACTGCCGTAGTGGAAGGAGAGCACGTGATGGGCGGCAGGGCTCTCCCAGCCTCGTAGGAGAGGACACACCAGGGAGGGAGGAGAAGGGTTGGAGGGGGACGATGAGACCACTCTCGTAACCACAGTCATGCTTTGCCCTCCAGGAGTTGAGAGGGATGAAGATGATTCCTCTCCTCTCCTCCAAAACCTCCTGGGTAGGCTGTGGTTGCTGCTGGAGACAATATAATGTGCTATTTGGTCCTTTCTTTCAACCCATTACAGAATCACAGAATCACAGAATCATATAGGTTGGAAAAGACCTTTAAGATCATCGAGTCCAACCATAAACCTAACACTGCCAAAAACCACCACTACACCATGTCTCTAAGTACCTCATCCAAACGTCCTTTAAATACCTCCAGGGATGGCGACTCAACCACTTCTCTGGGCAGTCTGTTCCAATGCTTGATAACCCTCTCGGTGAAGAAAAATTTCCTAATATCCAGTCTAAACCTCCCCTGGCGCAACTTGAGGCCATTTCCTCTTGTCCTATCACTTGTTACCTGGGAGAAGAGACCGACCCCCACCTCTCTACAACCTCCTTTCAGGTAGTTGTAGAGAGCGATGAGGTCTCCCCTCAGCCTCCTTTTCTCCAGGCTAAACAGTCCCAGCTCCCTCAGCCGCTCCTCATAAGACTTCTGCTCCAGACCCTTCACCAGCTTCGTTGCCCTTCTCTGTACGCGCTCCAGTACCTCAATATCCCTCTTGTAGTGGGGGGCCCAAAACTGAACACAGTATTCGAGGTGCGGCCTCACCAGTGCCGAGTACAGGGGCACAATCACTTCCCTAGTCCTGCTGGCCACGCTATTTTTGATACAGGCCAGGATGCCATTGGCCTTCTTGGCCGCCTGGGCACACTGCTGGCTCATATTCAGGCGGCTGTCAACCAACACCCCCAGGTCCTTCTCTGCCAGGCAGCTTTCCAGCCACTCTTCCCCAAGCCTGTAGCGTTGCATGGGGTTGCTGTGGCCCAAGTGCAGGACCTTGCACTTGGCCTTGTTAAACCTCATACAATTCACCCCAGCCCATCGATCCAGCCTGTCCAGGTCCCTCTGCAGAGCCTGCCTACCCTCCAGCAGATCAACACTCCCACACAACTTGGTGTCGTCTGCAAACTTACTGAGAGTGCACTCGATCCCTTCGTCCAGATCATTGATAAAGATGTTAAACAGAACTGGCCCCAACACCGAGCCCTGGGGAACACCGCTTGTGACCGGCCGCCAACCGGAGTAAACTCCATTCACCACCACTCTCTGGGCCCGGCCGTCCAGCCAGTTCTTTACCCAGCAAAGAGTACACCCGTCCAAGCCATGAGCAGCCAGTTTCTCCAGGAGAATGCCGTGGGAAACCGTGTCAAAGGCTTTACTGAAGTCTAGATAGACAACATCCACAGACTTCCCCTCATCCACTAGGCGGGTCACCTTATCATAGAAGGAGATCAGGTTGGTCAAGCAGGACCTGCCTTTCCTGAACCCATGCTGGCTGGGCCTGATCCCCTGGTTATTCTCTACATGCCGTGTGATAGCACTCAGGATGATCTGCTCCATCAGCTTCCCCGGCACCGAGGTCAGGCTAACAGGCCTGTAGTTCCCAGGGTCCTCCTTCCGGCCCTTCTTGAAGATGGGTGTCACATTCGCTAATCTCCAGTCAGCAGGGACTTCCCCAGTTAGCCAGGACTGCTGGTAAATGATGGAAAGGGGCTTGGTGAGCACATCTGCCAGCTCCTTCAACACTCTCGGGTGGATCTCATCAGGCCCCATAGACTTGTGAGTGTCTAAGTGGTGCAGCAGGTCACTCACCATTTCCCCCTGGATAATGGGGGCTCCAGTCTGGTCCCCATCCCTATCTTCCAACTCCAGGGGCTGGGTACCCATAGAACATTCGGCCCTGCTAATAAAGACTGAGGCAAAGAAGGCATTAAGTACCTCAGCCTTTTCCTCATCCTTGGTCACTGTGTTTCCTCCCACATCTACTAGGGGCTGGAGATTCTCCTTAGCTCTCCTTTTGCTGCTAATGTATTTGAAGAAGTGTTTTTTGTTGTCTTTTATAGCAGCAGCCAGACTGAGCTCTAGCTCAGCTTTGGCCCTTCTAGTTTTCTCCCTGCACAGCCTCGCTACACCCCTGTAGTCCTCCTGAGTTGCCCGCCCCTTCTTCCAGAGGTCATAGACTCTCCTCTTTCTCCTGAGTTCGAGCCAGAGCTCTCTAGTCAGCCAGGCCGGTCTTCTTCCCCGCCGGCTCGTCTTTCGGCACCTGGGGACAGCCCGCTCTTGTGCCTTTAGGACTTCCTCCTTAAAGAATGTCCAGCCTTCCTGGACCCCTTTGCCCATAAGAGCTGCCTCCCAGGGGACTCTGTCGACCAGTCTCCTAAACAGGCTGAAGTCCGCCCTCCGGAAGTCTAAGGTGGCAGTTTTGCCGACCCCCCTCGCCGCTTCTCCACGTATCAAAAACTCTATCATTTCATGATCGCTCTGCCCAAGACAGCCTCCAACCATCACATCACTCACCAGTCCTTCTCTGTTCGTGAACAAGAGGTCCAGCGGGGCACCTTCCCTCGTTGGCTCACTCACCAGCTGCGTCAGGAAGTTATCTGCCACACGCTCCAGGAACCTCCTGGACTGTTTCCTCTCTGCTGTATTGTATTTCCAGCAGACATCTGGCAGGTTGAAGTCCCCCACAAGAACAAGGGCTAGCGATCGTGAGGCTTCTCCCAGCTGCTTATAGAATAGTTCATCTGTCTCCTCATCCTGGTTGGGGGGTCTGTAACAGACTCCCACCACAATATCTGCCTTGTTGGCCTTCCCCCTGATTCTGACCCACAGACACTCCACCCTATCATCACCATCATTGAGCTCTAAACTATCCAGACTCTCCCTGACGTATAGGGCTACCCCACCACCTCTCCTGCCTCGCCTATCCCTCCTGAAGAGTTTATAGCCATCCATCGCCGCACTCCAGTTGTGCGAGTCACCCCACCACGTTTCTGTGATGGCCACCATATCATACTCTGACATTACTCTGACAGCAGATAATGCAACAAAACTTTCTCTAGCTGGCCCCAAACAAATGATGTTGTTTTTTTTTTTTTCCCCTGCAAAATCTAGTAATCTGAAAATCTGCCTTCTCAGTAGAGGCCCAAGTTACTGTTCTTTTCTTTAATTAAGAAAATCCGCTGTTTGTCTAACTCCATTAACAAACCCAATGGAAACGATCCTACACACCTTAAAATCGTTTTGAGATGGCAACAGAAGAAAAAACAAGAAAATGTGCCCCTCCATTACTCCTTCAGAATAGGTAAGAAAAAGTTGTAAACAGCTTTGCTTAACAGAGATTGTCTACACTGGTCAACTCTTGTAAAGAAAATTCAGTCTCATATTTTGGTCATAAGAAATGTTACTGTAACTAAATATATATATGTATAAATGTTAAATGCATATTATACGTATAAAGATGAGTCAATTGTATTTAAGTTTTCCATCCCAAATACTTATTTTGTGTGAGCTTTTTGTGGCTTTGGATGCAGTTCCTTGGTGTGTTAGTGTTTTTATTACTGCATCTGGCCCTACGCAAGGCTTCAAAATAATTTCAGAAATGTAAATGAGTCCTTTGTTAGAACCTGGAATAGACAATTTCCCTATGGGCTAAATGATTTACTTTTTTTTTTTAGGTACTGCTATACAATTTTAACTGTAACTCTACATAGTAGAACTTTTGGCATTATTCCAATTTCCTCTAATGACAGTGCCAAATATTTTTTCAATTGGAAATTGCTCGAAATTGTGATGATTTCTGTTAGTGTGTCTGAAATGAGACAAAAGGCTTATTTTGCATAGGCCACAAAACAGATGTTGATAATGTTTGGTTACCACCAGTCTTGTCTGGACTTCAAACAGATGACCTGGAAGTGAAAGGTCTTATACCTCATTAATAATAATACAAGCTGTCAAATCCTCGTGACCCAGTGTGTTCCTTAGCACAGGGCAGTAAGTCAATACATTCAGCACACTACCAAGAAGTCTGGATAGAGGGCTTATCACATTTAGTCCTCAAGCCAACGTGGACTAGCTACCCATGCTGGCTTGGATGGAAGATCAGCTCTTGTTTAGCAGTAGTAATGCTGCTTTCTAGAAATATTTCTACACTGAAATTCAGGGTTGCTAAAAGTTAGGGCAGTGCTGGGATGCTACATCTCACTCAAACCTTCCTGGCACATTTGCATTGTGGGGGGTTTCCTTCCATCTAGAGACAGATGTCCAAGAAGAAGGGAAGATTCTGTAGTGAAGGTTAAGATAGGATAAGACTAAGGTGCATTAAAGGCAGTTAGTGGCTTTCCTTGGGTTTATTTGGATGAGTTGCGCAATCTCCTCGTATAATGGAGTGAATAATATGTATTTATTCTTGCAAGACTGTTTTGAGGCTGTAATTCACCATGGTTTATGAGGAAGTCAGATTCTGAGTTGATTGAGCCCATGCAAGTAACCAGACAGATGCCTGCCAAAGCCTTTTGTCTTCCTAAAATAACCCAAAGCCTCATATCCTCCTATCTTTATTTCCTTTTTTCTTTCTAGAAACTACTCTTTTGAGAGTAGCAAAATACTTCGTTGGGAATACTTTGCTTGGCTGGGTCCTATTTGCTGTTGGTACCAGCCATATGACAAAATGGATGAAATGTGCTCTAGTTACAGAACATGTATCTTTCAAAAATGCCATTAAGGCTAAATTCTGCTCTTGGATGTGTACAAACAATTCTCAGCAAGTCAACTGCAACTTCACAACAAAGAGAAGAGAACATATTTCTAAAATGTAAAATTCATAAAACCTGAGTGGTTTAACATTTATTCTGTTTATTTTGTTTGGTTGGTTGGGGTTTTTTTATGACCTATTTTAGTGCAAGATCAGTGCTTAAAAAAAAAAGAAGTTTGGGAAAAGAATATTAATTATCTATTAAAACATATTTCCCCTTGAGAATGCCAGCTTATGATATTAGAATGCTACATATTTTTCATTTTGAAAAAATCACCTACTAAGCAGAAGACAAACTGTTAGCAAATTTGCATTCTCAGGCTCTTAAGGGAAAAGGTAAGTATCTAAGAGCCCTACTGCAGCATTAGAAAATCAAAAAGGAAAAGAAAAGAAGAGTTAGTAATATCAATTCACTACAGTGGATTTGATTGTTTTACCCGCAGATTGACAATATATTAGAAAACTGTTAAAATTGACTGGGCTATCTCAATCATTAGTTCTAACAGAGATGTGACTTGCCTCTTGAAGTGAACAGTCTGGGAAGAAAAGGAGCTAAAACTGAAACAGAAAAATGTAAAATAGTTTAATACATAAATGCTAAAACAAGAACAACATCTTTTGATAACTCATACTGTAAGACAGTTAAAATACTGCTTTAGTTAAAAATCTTGATGCAAAGTTAGAAGTCATAATTCTAAGACCATAATAACATGAAATCTGATTTTTATATATTATTAAAATGCTACTTAATATAATGAAATCTGACCAACTGCCATTGCAACATATGGAATACTAAGATTATATAATAAAAATATTCAGACTATAATTATTTAAAAATTCTCCAACCCATATGTAATTTATCAAAGTGAACTTTACATTGATTTGTGCCACATGGTTGATGAAAAACTATAAAGAGTCTCTGGAACAAAAGGTATGTACAGATAACTTTGTACGAACATTCTCAATCTGTTTCAAACTCTCCTTTTTTTAGTTTTAACTTCACAAATCAAAATATTGCAATATTTATATTCTCTTAGTTAAAAGTTTTCTAAAACCTAAGGTCTCGTCTTTTTAAAAGGTGCCTTAGTTTCATGGAATAAACAAGGTTAAATTGTTTTAGTTAAATGTGGACAATCTTAAATCAATTTAAACCTGGTTTATAATGATTTCGTTTAATTCCAATCCGTTACTGACACAATCCAAATCGTTGCAAACCAGGTTTAAATTGATTTAAGCTTTAAAGTTAAATGGGAGGCATATCTGAATATAGAAATTCCTATGTATCATTCCACTCTATACAGTAACTAGATATAAATGATGCTGTGATATACCATAACTTGATAGATCTCAAAGATTTCCAGATCACATACACTGAATCTACATAACTCTCTAAAATTAGACAAGAATGGACAGTGTGGCTTTATTGGGACCTGCTCTTCAGAGCTGTCAGAGGTTGTTCTCACGCTCTTGGGCATAAAACCCACCTTCCTTGCCTATTGCTTTTCTTGATTTCAGTTACTGGACTCAAGTTTCAGAGTTTTATAAACTCTGATAAAGTTTTATAAAGTTTTATAAACTTTATCACATTTTATAAACTGAAAACAGTGGAAAGCAGTGGCATTATTATATGCAAAATCATGAGGCAAAACAGAGGCTATGGAGGGACTCAGGTTTTTTTCACTGATTGGTAAAATTTACAGAAGACGCATATGATACTGTGTGTGACCATTAACTCTCAAAATAATTTCAGTTTCAAAAATGAGCAGGAGTCGAGTAGCAAAGGCTGGAGTTAATCTGATAGTAAAAATGAGGTAGAGGAATGTGGGTTCTTTTTGAGAAGTTCACAGCTTTTGGTACACATCACCTCACCACACTGGAGGCACCTTGCTTGCCCTGTTAATGTTGATAGGGAACACAAAGGCTAATTTCTAACACTGTTAGGACAGATGTCCTGTCAATATTGCAAAAGTTAATTTCTTTCAATTTCTATCATTTCTGTTTTTCTAACACTGACAATATCTCCCAATTTCTACAAACTGTAAAAGGAAAGGGCTAGAATTACTGTGTCATGTCCCGAAGGAGCAGGGGAGGTCACATATGTAGTGATCTCTAGTAAAAGGGCACATTGCACATAAATACTTAAGGATGCATTGAAATACCAGTTTTTTGCAGAGGGATGTCGCTATAGGGATTGTATTGCATCAGTGTGTTTGAACGAAATGGCAGTGTTGGGGCATATATGAGAACTTCATAGCTGATTGTGAGATTTGCCAGACTGGGCAAGTATTTTTCATGTCCACTTTGCAGTTCTAATCAATATTTCAATGTAATTGCATATTGCAGCCTTTAAACTATAGCAACTGTATGCATATTTAGTTGGAAGCACTGTTCTTAGATATAAGAACTTAGCCAAAGCAGTGTTGAGTTTTCCTTCTAAAGGAGAAAGGGACATTGAACAAATTATCCCACAAATGGTCCTGCTTGACGCACTCTTTTTATTAACTTAAGACAACAGTGTCTCAGCAATGGTGAGCTGCGGATTGAGAAAGCAAGCAGACTGACATATTAACTGCGATAATCATATACTGAAGGTTGCTCCCAAATAAAAGCATTTACTCCCCCCCTCAGCTCTGCTCTAGTTTCAAAGTATGAGACTAACTTTTATGTAGGCATTTTTTGCTTTTGTTTGTTTGTTTTGTTTTTACCTTCCATTTATGATCTTATCTTTGCTACAGATTTCCACTTTGTCATCAGAAGAAAGCGCAGGAGCAAATGTAGCTATACTAGAAATTCAATTATGCAGAAAAAAACCCTGAGACATCACAAAACTTCCCCTTAGTGGACTAATTTAATAAAGGTATTTTAAAAATATAAAAAATTCATGCTGCATTTCACAGTTCACACATTTTTATCTCGTCTGAGAGGAGACTGCATTTTCAACTTTCAACATGCCTTTCTTTCCAGATTACGTCCCCAGGAAAGGTAGTATTGCAGACAGAACTGTAACAGAACCTGCTAGAAGATGGATAAAACTGAGACCTCACTGCATACCTTCACACAGGGAGAAAGGATCAGAAGGGATTTCTCATGTACATTTTTACAGAATATTCATTCCCAGCTCATTTGCTAACTAATAAAGCTTATAGCTTGGTTACAGTTTCATTCCTTCTTAGACCCTGTTTACAACAGGCAACTATCTCCCTCACTGTGACAGATGGGTTGAGATACTGCAGATCCCCCTTAACTCCATCAGTGAGAGAAGTGGGTGCCAGCAGGAGCACAGTGTCTCTCCACTTGGGATCAGGTCATGAACGCGCACAACCACGCTCTGACTTACAAAACGCTGAGTTACGGAATTAGTCCGCATTTCCATTTTAACCATAAAAAAGAGACGTTCCCACAGTGGTTTTACAGGTTTTCAACAACAAGTCACAGGCAGTAACAAAAGCACTTGAGATACTACTATTTCTCGCATTCCTGCTGAAAGACTGTGCAATGGGCACATGCTTTGTAATCAGTTCCCCTAGTTCATGGAAGTAGGACATCATACTAAATCTAGAACGCAAAGAATCTGTTCATACTGTAATTGTATACTTAGCAGTCAATATTAAGACACTAACCACAAAGGTTAAGAACTAACAAGTTTAAAAGAGCCTTTTGGCTCATATCTTAGTTGTAATGAAAAATATCATTACCTGCAAGGTTGTCAATCTCTTTCTCTTGGAGCAGGCTAACAGCATCATCATCTCCTTCCAGCATAAGCTCTGTTTCTGCATTCTGATTTACCACAGCTTGACTTCGAAAAGTTTTCTTTGACTTCACTACATCCTCTTCGGTGCCTAAAAAAAGTTACAATTGTTGTGAATTTAGCTGAATAATTTTTTAAATATAAAACAACCACAGTCAAGTAGCAAAAAAATACAGTATAAATCATCTTTATCTAAAAAGGGAAGGAACATTTTCAAAAACTTTATCAAGGTTTACAAAATATGCAGCCTTATTCTGTGTTTCAGAATATATCTTGAATACAATACAAACTGTTTCACAAACACTCTCCTGCTTTTAATAATTGGTATTTGCTTTATGTTCAATGTTGTTTCATTAGTTTTCCACCTGCAAGAAATTCAGCAGGAGTTTCTCTTGGGTTCCTGGTGTCCTGACTCTGACTGACCTCTGAGAGCTCAAACCACCTAGTCTAAATAAAGGAGTTGCTTTTGGGAATTCAAGATCTGTCATGATTTTCATCTTAGAGAGAGGAGGGACAGGATGGTGAAGTAGGAGATAGATTATCTCAATATAGAGTAAAAACAAAGTAGGCTATGCAGAGATTCAGAAAACACTAAAAAAGGACAAGCATGGTGAGGGAACTTTGGTGTGCATCTGTGTGTGTTTTTAAGGAGCACAATAAAAATGTTGGTGTATGGACATGTGCCAATTACCTCAAAGGACTTTACAGGAATGTCTTACCCTTTCTTCTTGCCTACAACTGACTTTTTCTATTCAGACTGATGGTTCCTTATGGCCATCTTACATTTTGGGAAGGTCCTATGAGCGCTTGGCAGAGTTTATTCGCATGATGGAAGAAATTAATCATAGTGTGGTCAAATGATAGTAGCTTTCCTATCATAAATAGCTTTCATGTACTGTTGTGACATCCGCACAGTGTGTGTTTCTTAGATGGGGAGAGGTCATTAGTTTTGTTTGCAGCACTACAGACTCATAGTAGCCTTAGGAGAGAAAGCTTTCTGTTTTTTTCCTAAACAGAAAACCCTGCATCTTCACCTTGGACCATACGAGATATGGGCATCTCCAGTTCTGCCAACCAAGAAATAAAACCCAAACCTAATCTCTCCTTTCTGTATGATAATGTGGAGATTTGCTTACTACTAAGCTACAGAACAATGCATGAAACCTGAGCAAAACCAGGCATGTGTGGATTTTGTTTGTCTTCCATAATGCCTGAACTTCACAGGATGAATACTATTATGGCAGATATAAAACAATGAGGTAAAGCCCAATATAAGACTCATGGCCTCATATTAATACAGGACAACTAAGAGGAATATAGTAAGCAGATAGGTTAGTGAAGATAGACGCATGGAATGGAACTGATATGTCAGGCAGTTTTGTTATTACAAACAGTGGGGAAGGTGTTATGATTTTATCTCCTACTCTTATATGAGTTTTTTAATTAGTTTGTGCACAGGACAGTCACACCATATAAATAAAAATGCTGGAGGCATATTTTTCTGTTAGTGTGTTTACTCTGTTTGAAGATCACTGTTAGCATGCCACTTGATATCGGAATCCACCACAGGCTGAGACAACCTCATGTTTTACATTGCCTAATATTAACCTTTTGTATACTATTGTTATTATCCCAATTGCTATTTCTGAAACTACAGAGCAGGTAAAGACGAACAAGTATGCAACAGCCCATTTTTTTCACGAAGCCCAAAATTAAGGACAGCATCTCTAATCTTCCTATTTGTTGCTCTCTCCGTTAGGACCATACTCATACTGATAGCGATTAAGACAACACCGATGCCGATATATACTAATACATTGTGGTTTGCTGTGTTCAGTTATTAGGCTGTGATCAGTACCTCACTTGCATAGGCTACTACTTAGTACAACTAACTGTAATTATTCACCCAATTTAAAATTGAATCAAGTAACTAATGGTTGGAAAAGTTTTCAGTATTATGTCCAAGCTTTTGGTTTTGTGTTTGGTTTGGTGTTTTGTTTGTTTGTTTGTTTGGTTTTTTTTTTTCCTAATTCACAAAAAGGAGCAAGAATTGTAGGAGTTTGGAAAAACACAAAGGAGTAACGTGCTGTAACAGACCTTCAGTTTTATTACATCAGAATTGTCCTGAGTATTTAATCGCTAGATCAGGATCTTGTTACGCTTGTGTTTACTACAAGGGAGTTCAGCATCATTTGACACAAGTAATAGCTCCTGCTGTGAAGCATTTGACACTAAAGGAGACTGGGCCTGAGATGAACTAACACGGTGGAGGAAAGAAACATGAAAATACTGTTCTCTTCCTTTTTGGTAGTTCTTGTGAGTGTTATGAAAGTTTCTGAGCTTTATAAAATGTGATAATCTTCCAATGAATAACTTCAAAAGTACTAATCTGGTATAATCGTAGAGTCAACCATTTCTCTAGTAACTGATCAGATTAGTGACAGTTCTTTAAAATTATTTATGCATGAAGATATATATTTAAAATTACAGGAAAAAAGTTCCAAGCCCCAAATTACTACTAACACTTAAAATGCAACAGAGGAACCTGAAATTTCATGTATTTTAAATCCCTTGTGATGAGGGTTCCAGTTACCAGATTACAGAAATATTGCCATACATGGATGTAAGAAATGTGGTAGAGTAGAAGGCATTTAATTTAATACTCAAATTTGCCAAACTAATTTGTTTGGCAAATTTGGAGCTTAGCAACAAGACAAATGTTTCTAAAATCCATTCTGGTTTATAATATTAAACATACATTTATCTAAAAGAAATACAGTAAATGGTGCTTCTTTGTCTTGATGGAAAAAAGCTCTGGTTTGGCTGTTGTTTAAATTTATCACTTTGTTGAGTGCACCTCAGTTTTGCTGTACTGAGGTGTACATTTATCTAAATGAAAGTGTACGAGACCCAGAGTTGCCCTTCAATCACTATATCCTTTATGAATTAGAGTTCCATTTATCAAAATTACAGCAAGAAGAGTTAGGTCTCACAGGGCTGTCTCATTACAAGGCTTGTAAACACTGTCCTTACAAAGAAATGGTTTAACACCTAACAAATCAAAAACTGATTGGGAATAGAATTTGAGATCATCTATCTTTGGAAGACGTGCTGTACTGAGTGCACTTCGTGGCCTTTCTACCCATTCATCAAGAAATTAACAAGCAAATACCACAGACCACCAGATCTCCTTGGATCCTGAAATGTGAAATATGTTCAAAACAGATCTGTCACAGATGTTCTATTTTTATATTTCAAGACAACTTCAAAAAGGTTTTAAAATAAGAGAACCTCTTCAAATAAGAGTAAAAAGAAAAACAACTAGTCTCTTTAAAACCAGACAACAAAATGAATAAAAAATTATATGACATAAAACTATGTCTAGTATTGTTAACAATGATATAAAAAGGAGACATGAATAAATGAATACTTGATATTTCAGCATGTTTGAAAAAAATCAAAACTCAAATTATCTTTTCAAAGCCTCAGCGAAATTACTATGAAATGAAATTCATTTCCAGATATTTCATTTAAAACTCTTTTTAGAACACAAGGAGTTTGTATTTTAAAGTCACAATATGGAATTGCGTTAATGTCAGTTCCTAAGTCTAATTAGAAAATGTTTCAAATCCACCAAAATAGGAAAAAAAAAAGAAACTAGATATAATTTTAAGAAAGCAACATTTTGACATTGGGGTGCACAGAACTGGAACTGGCAGATGCTATCAGTTCTGGTCCTTATCAAGCTCCTTCTTAAGGGATATTTTCTAGACTGGGATTTGGAAAGAAGCCTTGAAATAACTAGTATTTCTTAAAATTACATTTTGCAAAGAAGTTAAAGGAAATAAGTCACTCAGCTCACACTGAAGTCCAGCTGAAGTTGGTGCCTTAATTTCTTAAAACTTGAAGGCTCTGTCTTAAAGATATTTCAAGAGAATGTATGTATAAGACTAGATAAGCAATTTAAAAAAAAAATCCATCTTTTGTTACACCTGTTATAATCTTGGTAATTTTTTAAAATGTCCATATTAAAAACTGGCTTTCTACAGTAGCTTCAGGATAACTGAAAAGAGCTCATCTTTAAAAGAAATTAAAGAAACCAACCAGCACTCCTCTACAAAACCCCAACTTCCACTAAAAGCTGTGTATTTTATATGTGTGAAAGGTTATAAGCTGCACAGTAAACTTGTACAGTATTGCCAAAAATTTACTAATCTCTCTTCCAGTAGCATTACTTTTCCTCAAACAGAAATTATTTAGCAGACAAAAAAACCCTCATACCCCACACCAAAACCCCCACAAAAACCTAATAATTTCCCAAGAACAGGAGAACCTCATGTTATTTTGCAGCTACAGCCTCTAGAAGTATTTAATACAGGCAATATTGAAATAAATTTTTGTCGGGGGTTATTGTAACATCTGAATTTTTGCCTCTCTATTTTCAGTTAAATCAATAAATTCTTTGTTGGATTATGTAGGTCACAACAGGTTCTAGGGAGGCATTCTAAATTTCAAAGATACTGTGTGTGTATACAAAGTGTCTAAAAACGTCCCTAAATAAAATTTTTAAATTAGCGATACAAACAACATATTGTTGATTATATTTTGGTTTATGTATGCTTATTTTATTAGACATTACACTAATTACTATGATTTAGTTGAACACCGGAAGGGAGTTTTCAGTTCTCTCTTCTATCCATTTATTATATATTCAAATATAGCGTTTTAAATTTTTCTCTTTGCATTTAGTATAACATGAGGTAAAAATATGTCTAATTTTAAGAAGAGTTTGCTTGGTCATACTATAACCAACAAAAGGAGACTACTGCTTCTTATAAAGTTGTTTCCATAGTTTACTTCAACGAATTACCGATAAGGCAATTTATGCAGTGAGCACTCTTTGATCTTTGAAGAGAGATGGCAGAATGGAAAGTTAACCTCATTTTAATGTTACCTAAATATACTGACAGGAAATTCTAATGTTTCCAAACATCTGGAAATCTGCTTCATGGGATGGTGTTCTTCTTTTCTATAAGAAAGCTTTTTCATATATTGTCTTTTACAGTTTTATGTGGCTTCTAAAGGAGCATTTTGACATAAGTAAAGTCTGTTCTCTTTACAGTAAAATGCTGCATTTAATTAAAAACTCTCTTTTATAGCAGCTAAAGTACAGTTTTTGTGAAGCTTATTAGCTCTCCTCAGAAACTTTTAAGGGTAAAGTTGCTTTTTCTCCTTACAGATCACTGGTATGTACTGCTCTGTAGAATGCTGCTTTTGTTGCTGAATTTTAATCACCTAAGGTAGTTTTTAATATTTTATTAAATAAAGGAATTCAGAATTAGTTCCTCACAAGAGGCTACCTGATAGGTCATGATGTGAACCATGAAATTATATCACAGGTAAAATATAATTTATGAATAGAGTTTGTAAGAACTAAGCTTTTTCTTGGAAGAGATTTTTTTGTTTATTGTACAAACTAACTTTTACAGGAAGAATCAAGCTTATGTGTGCACAGAATTAAAATGCAACACCATTATCTACCTTTTTTGTTCATTCAACATTATTAATAATTGAGAATACTTATTACAAAGCTTCATGAGATAATCTTCCTGCTTTATATATTCTAGCAGTTTAAAGCCCTGCTTTCATTGCTGATCTTTACTAACTTGATTAGGCACCGAGACCCTCGCAGCGGTCACAGTTATGGACAGCAGCTGCTTGGGAGTCTGTAAACTGACCTCTACAAAACCCAGTAAGATTAAATCATTGACATGGTGACCACTCCACCCCAGCCTAATATCTTTCCGCACGGCTACAGAGCCAGCCCTCCTAGGACTGCGTTCACGCCATGGGAAACGTGCGCCAGGTATCCCTGGGTCTGCTCAAGGCACCAGCCTTCTGGCTTTGAGTAGCAGACCGGTGCTGGCATATCATGATGAACTGTCCCCACCTGTGTCTGCTAGAGTTGTTATTTAAATTGCAGTGTGTTTCTGGAACTGGCAGCTTTGACTGGCATATAATTTACTTTCCCCAGAGAATCAGAGAAGTGACTGTTATTAAAGGAAGGCTGGTTTTAATAGATTTAATAAAAGCCAGAAGAATCTAAATCATATTTTCATTATTAAGGATCTTTGAAGAAATGAGGGAGAAAAACTATGAAAATTGTGTAGAAATTAAAAATTGCATACATTTGTATTGGAAATTACTTCCACCAAAAGTAAAACCAAATCACATTTTTGTTTTCTATAATAGATAAATACCTGAAAATGTAATCATAGACATTCCAGACATTTTTCTCCATTTTTCACACTGAATATCTGACCAAATGATCTTCTTTATGTGAGTCATTTGTAAATAAATACTTTACTGTTGTGTACATTTTTGTCTTAAAAATTCTCAGATGTTTTGCATTGTAAAAAGGAGACTGACACAAACTATACCAAAGAGGAGACTGAGAATATGGTCAAGGCCAAAATGAACAGGTTTCTCAGATGAAGTGGAGGGCTTTTTAAACAATAAATACTTGTAGTTAAAGTCAAAGTGTTGTATATTAATATAAAAGGTCCTACATAAAATAAAGATGAAGTTACTATGTTGGACACTCGTTATTTCTGTTGTTTATAGATAGGAAAACTGAGGTTCAGAGTGGTTATGAAATAAATTTTTAGAAGTTGTCAATATTATCATATTTATTTGAGATTTCAGGTGTTCTGAGCATGTGAGAAAGGATCCTGCACTGATTCAGCACTGATCATAAACAGCCAGCGGGTGACAGAGCCGGATATAGCCAATCCAGCAAATGTTACAAGGCATTTTCAGGCTCCTGAAGGGCAGTCTTCATTCTGACTGGAACCAGAAGAAGTCCTTCTAACGGGAACTTAAAACAGTCAAATGTTTATATTTGGATTAAGATGTAGTTTGCCACTGTAACTTGTACACACAAGAATGGATTCATATTTCATGACTGATGACCTTTACAAATCCCTGTCAGTTTGAAATGCAGCCTCTCGGTATATACTGTAGTTTGATAAATTGCAGAAAGAAACTGAATTTTCTGATATGCTGTGGATCTCTTAAACAGGCAAAGACGACGCACAAGAAAAATAATTAAGAGCAATAAAATTTTCCTGTGTTTCCAGCCATTTTACAGAAGTACAGTAATAGCTGAGAGGAAAATAACTACATCGCACCAACAGTTATTGCTCAGTGGAAAGGACATCAAGGACACTTGCAAGTAAGAGAATTGGATCAATATTAACGCGATTTTCATTTCATGCTTCCCCAACTCCAGTAAGCTGACAATATACTCTGATTATGTGAACTGCCTCCGAGTAACACAGAAAAGGTTATTAGAGCAAGAGGTGGAAATGGAATGCACTTTTTATATTGACAGGTCTGCTAATAGAGTGTACTGATTTTCAAAGCCATGCAATGCATTTTCACAATTTGGTTTTGACAGCAAAAAGGAATTTCATTTATCCTTAATTCAAAATATTCACATGTAAGCAAAGGTTTCTTAAGACAGGCCACTGAAGAGGATAATCAAACTATTTCAATAGAAAAATGTAATTAATAAGGTAAGAAGCAAAAGGTGATTGAATTTAAATATGTATGACATGATAATGAAATAATGAAATAATTCTGCTAAACGAGGCATTCTATGCTTTTGAAATAGAATCTGATAAAACATTTTTAAGATAACATATAAGTGAAAAATACGTCACGTCTCAACATTCAGGTCTGGATTTTGTCTTGAAAGTTTTAGATTAGTTCTGAGTTTGAAATACCTAACCCAAGCACACAATCTGCAGGAAAAGCCATGCTCTGACTATCTGCTTGCAGAGCCTAAAGACAGGATCAAAGTTGTCGGACTTCTAAAGAGGCACTCCCCACACTGAGGAATTGTGCTCACATATGCTAGCCTCAGTTTTGCTTCCTCCTCACAAAAAGTTCTTACTGAAAAGGCTAATAATGATAAAGCCTTGGGAAGAAATGAAACGCTCTTTAGAAATACAAACACTAGGTGTACGCTAGCAGCCCAATGGTAACGCACTGGCATGTGAGAAACGTGATCTTATCTCCCGTACTGGGGTATTCTACACCAACATTTCTAAACCTTACCTAACATTTAAAAATTAGAGCCTTCAAACCATGGGAGTGGTCCAAACCCCAATATTTTTAAAAAGAAAGATATAGCTGTAGTATTGTGGTCCGTCTTCTAATTTTTGAATTCTTCCTCTCTGTGGCCAAAGCATGGGCGATTATGTCTGCTAGAAGACAACTTTGTCCCTCACCACCTCTGTTGCTATCAGATCCAAATGAGATCAGCTCTTTGGAAACAGGCACTGTACAGAGACATAACAGGACAGCTAAAAAATTCATTCTCTAATGCAGAGAATGAAGGTGTAGGAGGTTTAAAATTATTTTATAGTAGCTATCATAATTCCAGTAGTTAGGTAACTCTCTTAATTTCTATTGAGACTACTTACTTAGAGAAGAAAGCCTCAATAGCTCATGATCAGTGCTTCGAGAAACCCATTTGCCAACATGTCTGAAATTATTTTTGCTTTCTGGAATGGTAATCTTTTCAAATGAAATTCTGCTCTTTTGAGACATACAGAAAGAACATCTTATGCAGTCTTTATGTAGGCAAAATCTCCTATACATGACATAATGTCTCCTATAACTGTTTCTTAAAAGGAATTGTCCCCATTATATATAAATAATAAATTTGTCAATATAATAATGTCATTAGAACGTCTAGATTTACTCTCCATTATATTGTCTTTTACTGTGCAGTTCCAACTCGTTCAGTGTGCTGCACTGTTTTTTTTTTTTCCTGTGCAAATTTCATTTCATCCTCACATAGATCACCACATCTTTAGAACTGGCATACATCATTTTCACTTCAGCAGCAACAGTAACTGGTGGGAGGAACTGTTTCTATTTCTGCATAGATCAATGCCTATAGCAACACCAGACAAAGGGCAGCACCCACAGGATATACACATTTGTGAGACAGCAGTGTGGCCCTAACGCTGGGATATTTGTGTTTAGCTCTTAGCTCTACTAAGGGACTATGCTCTAGTAGCAACAGACAGCACTTCTGTTTGGGCCAGGCTGTTGTAAGAAACATGAGCTCCTAGTTCCTGAGCCTAAAATGCAATTATTTATCAAATTAAAATCAAAGCTTTGCTATTTGCTTGATTTGGGCCGAATTTTACTCTTTCTTTTTTTTTTTTAAAAACAAAAATAGCTGCAGTTATAAAACATCTTTGCTTCATACAGTCTAGCAGATGAAAAGCGAAACAGTAGCAGTATATAAGATATCACTGAGATAAAGCACAGTCTGAGGGTCTATTACTAAAACAGCTCAATGACATCATCTACAAGATTTTCATTATTTTGCCTCTGAAATATGTGGCTGGTAATCACTGTCCCAGGTAGAAAGCCTGTGTGTATATTACAGAGAGCTAACTCACAGAAATCTTAGCAGCAGTTGGCAGTAAAGAAAAAAGGAGAGCAGTATTTTATTTCACCTTCCATTAAGCTGCTGCGTGGGGTCTGTGGCGTCTTTCATCCTGCTTCACAAAGATCGCAAGAAAGCGCAAACCTTCCATGAAACTACAGGGATACTTGCAAAATTGCTAAATTTATGTTAAATTTGCAAGCACTGGCAATACTATTTTCCATTCAGACTGGGCCTGAGATGCTATTTAGACAACATGATCAGCTTTTTTGAAGGCATGGGATTAAAGGACTGGTGCTATATGGCAAAAAAGACATCAATAAAACACTCTTCAAGCATTATGCATGGTCCTTTCAGCTGGGAAAATATATCTACTGTAGACGATGTTCAGGGCTTTACACATATACACTGGGAGATGTACTCTTTAGGCATACAATAAGGATAAGAAAAAAAGTCATGTCAGGATGTAGCATACATGATATGAAAACCAAAATTAAATATATAACTGGAAACGTGCATAATATGCTGGCTGATGGACTTCTTAACAAGGTGTCTTCCTTGTCATGCTGGTGAGCGGTATATTTGAGAACTTTTCTATAAACTGTATTTGGCTTTTAATACATGCTTTCACTAGGTGTTTCTGCTCCCCTGCCTGTACCTTTCACAATGCTGAAACTCATAAAATCTTCCAGTTTGTTTCACTGCACTGGTACTTCTCGTGTGTGTTTCAAAGCTGATGCTATAAAACGAGTAACATAAAATAAGTGAAACTGAAGAATTCAGTATACTTGTAGGGATATGGAATAGCCAATGAACATATACATAAGTCTTTGTTTCTTGTTTACAAATCTTACTATTTACATAAAACCTCTATGCTAATTTTAATGTGATATAATAGAAATATATTTTCTGTGATAAATGTAAAATAGTGCAATGTAAAAAGATGAATAAAAATACTTTGGTATATTAAAAGATATATTGCCTCTGAAAATGAATCCCTTTATTTTTGTAATCTATACATAGCGATTCCGTTTGCTTTCTGAAAGACAAGGAGCCACTTATATCGAAGAGATTCCCGCAATCTGCCTCTGTCAACTTAACCCATCTTTACCTTGCAAGTAGCTCAAAGGCTCTGAGAAACCTGAGCCTGAAAGCCTGTCATGCCTCCTACTGGCTGTCAGAAAGAGTGGGAGAGTAAAGGTTTTTAAAATCTATAATCTAAATCTATGATTTCCCAAGTCTAGGCTGCAATGGTTGCAGCACTGCTGAAATAATGGCCTTCCATTCCAGTCATGCACTTGACAGGCTGTCCTAGCCAGGTCTTCAGAAAACACTTTCCTCCGTACAGGCAGAAGTGGAACTTCACCTTGAGTTTTTAGACCCATTTGGTCCAGCTTTGGTTTCTTTATTCAGTTACTGGTGTTACTAAACACCTTTTTCCCTTAACAAATGATACCTATTTCCACTTACTCATATACAAAGTGGAGAAAGGAGTCCCGCAGTCAAGACATCAAGAATAAGAAGAGTGGAGAAAATTTAAAAATGGAATATTTTGTGCTTTTAACTATAGCCAAAGAAGATGTAAAGTCCTGTTACTCCTTAATATGGAAAATAGGAGGTAAGAGAAGCACATGGTAAAACCTGAGTCCCAAGAGCTACATTCACCCAGATGAGGAAGCTGTCCTGAAGGACTATTATTAGACTTTCACTGACAGAATGTTCTTCCAAAGTGTTTCTATGAGATGCACTGAATATACATGGGTCAATAACTTCTATTTCTTTGTCAATTAGTGATAGAACTGAATTAATAGAACAAATACACCCTTCACATGGGTTTGAAAACATTTCACATCATAGTAATTTACTGGGTTTGGTAAGTAAATTACTTTCATTTGGCAGAACAGACAGATATCATGTATTCTTTTCACAGGAAAATGTAACGGTGGAAGAGAGAAAAATGCAGCTAGGATTCTAAGACTGGCAATGGTTGTGATTTTTAGGTCTTAGGAATGGTTTTGCAGGCCAATTTGATTACTTCAAGAACATTCCGGAGTCATACGCTTTCAGATGAAGAAGTAAGAAACAGAAGTAGTTACGTTAACTGCGGGTAAAAAGCCAGAAAGTTCTGCAGTAAAATCTATTAGCTCAGACCTATGATAGCAGCTAAAATCCAGGTCATGCCAGATAACCTGAAAATCTCAGAGGAAAGGCATTTGAAACCCAACACAGAGGTTTTGAGGGGAAAAAAAAGTTTTCACATCCTATTTGGATCTGTGAAAAGCTTGAATTAGAGTCAAGATAGAGATTCTGACATTCAAGATTTGAGGAAAACATTAGAAAAAAATGACTATTTCATGAATCTGCAGTTAAAACTTATTATAAAGCTGCTATGAAAATTCCTATGCTAGAAATAGCATATAACAGGAAGCAGATATTTAGAGACTGCAAAGGACCATTAGGATGCAATTGCAACTCCCTTACGTTACCTAGTTGGACAGCAGAAGCTCAGACACTGACTGTTCAATACAATTCAACACAATAGTGTTCAGTACTCTACCTAAGCAAATTCCATTGCAGTTTACACCTTGAAGGTGTCTTTCATTACATTACAGTGGGTTATAAGAATAAGGATCATCATAATAGTAGATATATTTAATGACAATATATTTATGATTGGGGGAGGGGGCAAGAAGTGCTAGAAAGAAGACCAAGTTAAATCTAGTATTTTAGATTTAATTATTCTCACAATTAGGGTTTTGCTTTGCAGATCCTTCTAGTAATACCTAACGTAAACTCTTGTTCTTCGACTTTCTTTAAACAAATTTCATTTTCATTTGTATCTGACAATTACCACGTAACATATTAAGAGGACACAATTATCACGTCATATTTTCCCTAAAACCCTATGAGGATGAAATATTTGGAATTTTATTTGGAGAAGCAGTGGATGGCACTGTTGGGCTACAATTATAAGGCTGTAGATGCAAATCGTAAATTGCCATGCTTACAAAAATACACAGATTTTCGTGACTTCTTGAGGCACACAATTGGGATGTAAACTCATTCATAGTACATTGGAGATTTCACAATCAGACGTGGAAGTTAGTTCATATACTGAAAGGACGTTGTGTAATAGGAGTATTATTTTAGGTGCTCCAAGTGAAGCAGAATGGTTTACACGCTTGTCTCACATGGCAGCATGATCACATCGAGACTAAAGAACAAAGAGAACTTCCTTGATGACACATGGAAGCATTGTAATGGATTAATTTAATGACTGCATACATATTCTTAAAATGCTCACCACTGAACATCAAGTAACATACATGTGTTTTCTGTCCATAAAGTGGATGCTATTTCTTAAAACTGCTCACAATTAATTGTCAACTTGTGTTTACTTACAGACAAAAATTAGGTATGCATGAATGGGGTGATGGAACAGGGTTTCTTTTTAGTCAAGGGCTTTTGTTCTTTAGTTTCTCTTCTATACTTAAATTTAATAAATATTAGTTTGGGACGTTATCTTAGATAAAGGTCATTACCTTCATTTCCCCAGAGCCATGTATTTTATGATATTTTGTGTGTCACTAATTTTCAGGATAGTGCATTAACTAAGTAAAAAAATTAAAAAGACTATAAAAAACATTTTTGTGGCTCATGTAGTCACAACAAACTCAATCTCAGTAATAATAAATATTATACTGTCCATGAGCAAATTGATATTGGAAGTGTTTTATGATGATCCATACCTGTTCAACGTCTTCATTAATGATCTGGATGATGGGATGAGAGCATACCCTCAGCAAGCTTGCACATGACATGAAACTGGGAGGAGTGGCTGATATGCCAGCAGGTCATGCTGCCATCCAGAGGGACCTCGGCAGGTTGGAGAAATGGGCTGACAGGAATATCATGAAGTTCAACAAGGGGAACTGCAAAATCCTGCACCTGGGGAGGAACAGCCCCAGGCACCAGTATATGTTGGGGGCTACCCAGCTGGAAAGCAGCTCTGCAAAAAAAGACCTGGGGGTCCTGGTGGACACCAAGTTGAACATGAGCCAGCAATGTGCCCCTGCTGCAAAGGTTAATGGTATCCTGGGCTGCATTAGGCAAAGCATTGCCAGCAGGTGGAGGGAGGTGATCCTTCCCCTCTACTCAGCACTGGTGAGGCCATACGTACAGTGCTGTGTCCAGTTCTGGGCTCCCCAGTACAAGAGAGATATGGACATAATGGAGAGAGTCTAACGAAGGGCCACGAAGATGATTAAGAGACTGAAGCATCTTTCATATGAGGAAAGGCTGAGAGAGCTGGGACTGTTCAGCCTGGAGAAGAGAAGGCTCAGGGGGGATCTTATCAATGTACATAAGTACCTGAAGGGAGGGTGCAAAGAGGACAGAGCCAGGCTCCTTTCAGTGGCAGGACAAGAGGCAATGGGCACAAACTGAAACAGAGGAGGTTCCCTCTGAACATTAGGAAACACTTTTTGACTCTGATGGTGACCGACCACTGGCACAGGTTGCCCAGGGAGGCTGTAGAGCCTCCATCCTTGGAGATATTCAAAAGCTGTCTGGAGATGGTTCTGGGCAACCTGCTCTAGGTTGCCTTGCTTGAGCAGGTCCCTTCCAACCTCAACCATTCCGTAATTCTGTGATATGTAAATCTGCATTTCCTCAAAAAGTTTCATGAAGATTAAAGTAACTTGCAGTTGAGGATTGCATTTCTAGTATCAGTCAAATGGTTCTGCTCTGTTTTGGTTTTAAGTCCATGAGAAATTACATAAGATCAGTCTTGAATATCGAGATATAAGTAATCTAGGGTTTAAAAAATATTACTGAAGACTAAGTTCTGGCAACCATCTACTTTAAGCTCTCGCTCCATTGTAAGAATCACAGAATCCTTAAGGCTGGAAGACACCTCTGGAGATTGTCTAGTCCAACCCTCTGTCCAAATCAGGGTCAGTTAAAGGAGGCTGCCCAGGACCTTGGCAAGCTGGGTTTTCAGTATTTCCAAGGATGCAGGCTACATGACTTCTCTGGACAACCTGTTCCATTGTTTGACCACCATTACAGTAAAAAAAACTTTTTACTTATGTTTAAATAGAATGTTCCGTATTTCAGTTTGTGCCTGTTGCCTCTTGTCCTGTCACTGGGCACCACTGAGAAGAGTCTGACACCGTCTTCTTCGTTCTCTCCCAACAGGTATTTATACACAACTACATGGCCCCCTTGAGTCTTCTCCCCCCTGGGCTAAACAAAGAATATCTAAAGAATATCTGGATCAGTTTAGAAGTAAAAGTAAATGTAAAAGAAGCCTACAGAAAGATCTACAAACTCAACCCTGACAGCAGAGCTGTTCATATAGATATAGTATAGAAAGCAGTATTTCATAGACAAAACTGAAAGCATAATTTGGTCCTCAATCTCTTACATGGTACGTATAGAATGCTCTCACTGCAGATACACCTAGACAAGTAACTGGTATAGAATGCTCTCACTGCAGATACACCTAGAAAAGTAACTGGTTTTTATGCATCTAGTGGACCTGCTAGCAAAACTCTGGTAAGTAATGATCCAGTATCAGTTGTCTTCAATTTGATTTCAGTTTTGCATTAGTTACTGAAAAAATATTGCTTTCTTAAAGATAGTTCTGAAATTAGTATTGTTGAAACTGTTCCGGAAATATGGTAGGCATTTTCAATAAGTACAGACAAAAGATAGGGTGAAGATAATGCAGTCAAAAGACTTTATCAAGCTGAGAAAAAGTAAATTAATGTTTTTATATATATACAATTTACACAGTAACTATGACAGGCAGTCTTGAATTTACTGTAAACAATGGTGGTGATATTTTCACCAACAAATATTTTCACCAACAAAAGACACCTCTAGGTTCTTAGCAATGTCATTAGTGTCAACAACCTAATATATCGAAGTGTAGAACCCAAAATGCAGGATATCTGGAAACGAAGACTAGCTTTTAGGTGGGCATTCAGACTTCCAGTGGGCTTAGACTTAGGTGGGCTTCCAGACTTCCAGACTTCAAATGCCTATAAGGCATTTGATTTTACAGCAAAGTTTCTGAACAGACATGATGAAATTGAGCATCTCCAGTTCATAGGACATTTTGATTTCTTCAAGTGTCTTATCACCTGAAAATGTCAGGGTAAGTTTGTTTGTAAAACACTGACTTAGCTTTCTGGAACAACATTTGGCGCATGCCAAATGAAACCAGCTTCTTACCAGCTTCTCTGGAGTCTCCTCCCTCTATCTTGTTCTAACACTGACTGCAGAAGGCAGGGAGCCCAGCAGTTCAGGAGATGGAAGTCAGGAGCTGTGGGAATCTACTGCTCTGGACTTCTCAGCACTGAGCTCTTGCTCTAGAGCTACAGTTACTGAAAGTACATCCTAGTACATTTTTCTTTAACATTGTGGACCATCAAAAATTGAATCTTCCTTTAGGGTCCATGGGACACCCAGAATCCCTGTTCTGAAGACAGTCCCTGGTTTGAGTACGGGTTCCCATGGATTTCAAGACTCCCATTTTCATAGCAGGGAACACACACAGCCTTTCTTTTAAGGTAGTGCTTGCTTGAAGGTACACGTTCTGGGAATGTAAGTCCTTCAGCAGCCTGAAGGAATCCTGCCTGCAATTCTTTGAAAGTCTATCAAAATCCAGCTGCTTTAATGAAAGTAGATTTCAGATTTGAATATTTCAGATTTCAAAACCTGATGCTTTTTAATTCTGTTTGTATAATGAAACCGTATTTCTGATGATGAGCACATGCAGCATTTGCTGAAACTTAGAGCACTAACAACAAGTCCCAGAAGGAGCCATAAACAGTCTGCTTCAGCTAGAACCACTCTTGAAATAAAGTTGCTAATTAGATGTCCAAATACGTAATGGAATGAGTAAGTTAAAATATGCAAGTTCAAAAGCAATTGCCATATCGCACATATAAGACATTTCTGTAGCTTTGTTTCAAAACCTGAATGTATTACATATTACATTATGAAGGCTTGTTTCCTCTCTTCTTTTTTTTTCTTTTTTTTTTTTCTTTTTCATTCTAAGCATTCAGGATCTGTCATGATAATCGGCTTAACAGGCCAAATATTCTTAAGCACAAACACTAGAAATATTTGACCAGCTTACATATATGTTTAGAACATGGCACTGAGTTATTTATGTCTGTTTCCTCCAGTGCAGACGAGAAAATGTGGCCTTTCTTGGACCCCCTCTATGTGCAAATGGTTTGTAGGCCACAATCTTTAAAGACTGCAGGACCAAAGCTTAATAAATTAACTATTTTGCTGTTAAGATGACCTTTGTGGAGCAGTATTCTGTCTCACTGGCAGGGTGGTACAGTACCGTCTCATCTATACTAATCTCCAATGACTGTAAACTGTTAAGGTGATTAACTGGAAGAGACAGTTCTTTCACCACATGTACAGAATCACTGTGAATTGGGTCATATCTGCATATTTCATGCATTTATTGGTAGTAAAATTTGGGGAAGTGAAGTAGAGTTTATAATCTTTTATACAATCTTTTATTTTTCTTCCTTTCTTTTCAGTCTACAATTTATCCAATTACACTGAAACTCTATATAAACTTAAAATAAGAACTGTTTAAAATCCATCAACACTATAAAATTAAAACTGTACTAAAAGTTTCCAGGTAGTTCAAAATCCCATTATATCCACTTTGATAATGCAGTAAGTTGCATCCCCTTCAGCTTCACAAAAGGGAGAAATGAATCTCTATTTCTATTCAAGTAAGAATTTAATTAAAACAAAAGGGCACAACAGACACAATGCTGAAATAATTATGCTTGAATTTTAAATCCAGATATGAAAGTAATTTTAACAGATTACAAACAAATCCAATGCCTAATATAAAAAAAACTTAGAAATGGAGGAGACTAATCCAAAGGGAAAAATTCTCTAGTCCATCTCTTGTAAATGCTGCTATGACTCTGACATACCTACAGTCTCAAAGGACAGCTAAGTATATAGCCATAGGAATAAGCTGTAATTTTTCACATAGATAGCCATAGAAATGTGTTATAATTTCTCATTGCAATATTTTTTACTTGCCAGCTACTTTGAACATATATATATATGTTTATATGCACACACACATACCTATATGTATGCATATTATATTTTATCAAAACCACGCATCTTGAACATGCATACAATGGCTGACTAACAGACTGTAGTGAAATAGAAGCTTCACCCACTTGCCTTGTAGCAGAATTTTTTTAAGAGAATACTGTTTCCCAGTACTAGGTAATAGATAATGTTTCCTACAGGAAGAAGCCACTTACAGCTAAAACTAATGCTTTTGATTTTTTTTAGCTCTTCAAGGTAGAATTTAACATTTGTTGTTACTTCTCTAAAACAAACATATAGATCACAGACACAGTTTTCATTTCCAAGACTCTTCTACTCCTTGATGACTCCAAGTATTATATAATTACAATATCCATACATCCAACATCAACTCTGATTTAATACTGGAGTAGCTGTAGAGCACTTTTTTATTTATCAAGGTCATATCTTGATGGCTGCACAAGCTTAGATAAATCAGGTGTTAAGCAGGCACATCTCCAAGGAATCTGGAAATTCTCTCATCTGCAATCCTCAGCATATCTTATTATTCACTGCCAAAGAAATGACTGATTAATTTTGTCATCTTTGCTCTGTGATTTTTGCTCAGCTGAAACTGCCTGCCCTCTTCTGCAATGCCCGATCAGACCTATTTAAGTTGATGCCTTTGATCGTAGACATTGAAGAGCTTGCTGACTTAGGCTTTGACTAAACATTCCTCCACTGCAATATTTATGCACAAAATCCTAAATGATAACTGACAGTCAAAGTAGATAACACAAACTTGTGAGATGTTTCCACTGTTTTACTGAAGCTCAAAATAGCTTTACTTGTGCTAGAGGTATCAGTCAAGATGAAAAATTGCTATTAATATAACAAAAGCCCAACAAATTTTGCTTTGATGAATAGTTTACTTCTCACAAACAAAGTATCTGAGGTCAGGAAAAATAATCTGTTACTGGAAAACTATGCAGTATGATTTTTTTAAAATGCTTTAAATTCTTTCTGTAGTGTGATATCATGCATAGTTTTGGAAGCTAGGGGCATTTTACTATCAAACTGTTCCAAACAAAATTATGAAAACAAAGCTAATAAAAAAAAATACAATGGAAAGTTAAGCCCAATGGAAAAAAATCTGCCTCCAGCTCTTTATTAATCACATTCCAACACCAGAGGCTAAAAGTACATCAAACTGCACCAAATCCTTTTCACATGACAACCTCATAAATTATTCAACTCATTAGTAACACCAAGAGGCATAAAAATAACATCAGTGTTAAGGATGTTTTCTTACAGAGAAAGGTCAGCTAAAAGTTTTAGTATTAAAATCCAAAGGCTTAAGCCTCTGAAAAGTAAGTACATCTAGATAGAATCAATGAATTATAACTTTAATGCATGCTGTTTTAAAATTCCATATGTTAATTTTAATATATGGGAAAAGTTAGAATTATTTATTTTAATTCTGCAAACACGATAATTTCAACCTATTGTAATTTTTATGCAACTACTAAGTTTGATGCATACCACCTCTAAAGACAACTGAGCTTTAATTTAATTTAATGTTGCATGCACTAACAGGTGAGTAGTGTGAAATTATATAGAAACAATCCAACATGAAACTATAACTACTTCAGTTTTTCTGTTTCTTTTGGTTGTAGCTTTGTCTTGCAGGCTAGGCCTACTACCAGGCAGCTGTCACCTGCACTAAAATACTAGCACACAGAAACTACATAAATGGAGGCAATCTTTGCAATGCGCTGAAACTGTTTAAGTGCAACTTGTATTATACTTCTCATAAAAAAAAACCCAAAACCATTTCCAGCATCCTCTGAGTACAATCTTATCCCAAAGATACAACACTCCTGCTATAAAGGGAGGAAAAGACCATCTAAGTAAATGGAAAGCTCCTGTTATTTTAAAAACAGGAAAGTATCAAGGCTTAAAACTTTCTAATAGTTTATAAATCAGATTTCTTCCTGTTTTAATGCTAACTTAATATCCAAAATTAAAAATATTAATCAATAAGGATATTTTTAAGGGTTCTTATGCCTGTACAATGCATAAAGCCCATGGTTTTGATGATTATTTGCCTTACAAAACCAACAGAGCAATTAGCGCAGTTTTGCATCTGCCTCCCATAATATCATATTTTGATATTTTGGAATAATGTGGAGAAAACAACCCTTTGTCAAATAAGCAATACTATATACTACTGGGGGAAATGTCTTGCTTAACCCAACTTATGAACAGTTTATGACCTGAAGTCCTGCACATGATAGCCTTCATGTTTCAATAAGTACTAAATTACACTAGCTCGTATAACTACACACACAGATATTCATTTATAGGTCTAACCTTGTTTGAATCCCAGCTATTTGCCTCAACAACCTGCAAAGTTGGTGAAATGTGTAGGTCACACAGTTCGCTTTATATCTATCATATTCAGAACTTCTGGCAACATTAGCCTTTGGCTACACATCAGCTGAAAGGTTCAACTTGCTTTGTGTATAATTACTTCCATTTTTTACTCCTAAATGCTGAAGAACCCCAGGATTTTTTTTTCAGTACTACAGATTAAAAAAGGACAGAAAAACATCTCAATATTCTTTAAAAAATTCCTGTCTTTGATATGTTAGAGAGGTACCCCAGCGGTACCCCTTTGATATGTTAGAGGGGTACCTGAGAAATAAATTTGCTTTAGACTTTTAGAGTACTCAGGTTCAGCCTGCTGTACAGAAGTCACTGAACATATGAAACTTTTAGATGATATAAGGGAATTTGTGAGCATGATCCTCCTTCCTTTTTTATACTCCAGCTACCTCTCCAAGAAAATCAAACATCATCTAATCCTTAAGTTCCTAGACTGAAGCTCCTATGTAGTCAGTTCACTATTCAAATCACAGCTATCCTTAAAATAATTATTTTAAACAAGTTCTTACGTATTTAATGATTTGCGGAAAAAAATACTTTTGGCTGAGATTATGCATGCCAAGATAAAACTTCTGATATTTTTTAAAAACAGTTAATTCCTCATTCACGAAAGGTCTCCAATGGAACTATTACAACACATTAGTTTGACGGCCTAACAGTTTCATTCTGTCACTCTGGAGAGACAAGTTCAGTTACTTTTACCAGTGTCTCAGTATTAGCGTCTGGGAATGCTAGAGAGGTATAATGTGAATCCTTTGGGGATCAGAGAATTTAACAGCCCACAAGCTCAAGTCTTCTGGTTCATTAAAGTGTAAGAATTGAAAGAATTCCTTTTCTAAGAATATGTTGTCGTAGGAATTCTCAGCACTGTCCTTAGAAAAGAAGGGACACTATTCTCAGGGATTCATGGACATCAAGAAAACATCATAAGCTATATTTTTAAGCAGGAGTTAGTACTGACCATATTCCACAGCAGCTTTTAGGAGAGCCTCAGAATGAGTAGACCCAAAAGCATTGCGAACAAATCGTCTCCGCCGGCGCAAATCGTCTTCCCAGTAATCCAAGCGCCAGAAGTCATGCAGTTGGCTATGAAATAAAGAACACACACATCAGCACCTACCACAGCTTGAACTGTATTTACATACATTACAGTATAATTTCACTGCTGCTTTTCTATTTCAGGAATACAATCTTGTAAAAACATATATTACTAAAACTTATAATATTCTAGTGTTTCTTTACATGCATTTATATATTATAAACCTCAGCACTGCCTTTCTCAAAATGTTCTGCCTGCTGCTAAAAACATTAATCACACTGAGCCCATTAACAAATGCAGCATCAAATTACAAGTATTAATGGCACAGCTTGCTTTCTTTTACAGTGTTTTTAACAAGGCTTGTAAATCATAGAATGGACCTCAGTGCAAATAGTTTGCAATTTAATGACTATGGTCCCTTAGCAGACTGAACTTAGAAGTATAAAATATTGCCCACTTGAATTTTGTGGAACTATGATTAAACTAATGTGCTGAAATATTCATTGAAATAATTCCCCACTGCCCCTAGCAACCTGAGAAAATTGCAATTTTATTCATTATTAATAACACTGAATTAGAGCAGCAAAAAAATTCCACCATGTGGTAATTGTCTTGGTAAATTATTATTCCAGCACTAACAGAGTACTAGGATGATTTTATAGCTTCCAGCTAATACAAGCCATTAACAACCATGGCCATCTTTGAGTTACATTGCCTTTTTACATTCAAAAGCAATATTGAAGTTCTGTAGAATGATATAAGCCATTGTTAATCTATATTCAAGTCAAAACATACACATATATAATCATCTGGTATTCAACTTCAGTTCTAAAGAAATGACCAGCTCCACTTTCAGACAACTTGACCTTACCAACACAAACATCTCTCACATCAATTTTATAAGCATGCTGTGGGATATTCAAGCAAAGCTGTATTTTAAGCCAACATTTTAAAAACTTTCTGGATCACTATCAAATGCCCAAACTGTTTGTGGATGCATCCTTATTATCAAACTCGCATTTGAACACACTATACACTTAAAATGATTCTGCAGATCATGACCTTGCAGACTATAATTAGGGAACCACTGCTTTAAACCAGTCATTTTCAATCTATCTGCAGAATGCTGGAGGTGCGTGGACAAAAGGCAGATAAAAAAGAAAAAAAGTTGTTGTTTTTGACTCACGAGTATGGACTACATCTCCGCTGGATTTTTCTAGGTGTTAGTTTAGCCACTGTTTTCTATATTGCTTTCACTTTGAGAAGCTATGCACTGGTAGCCATTTCCAGAGGAAATGTAGAAATATGCTAATGTAGAACAGACCTTTTCATTTTTTACAGTCCACAACTACTTTTTTCATGCTTGCATGAGTTCTTGTCCAACTTTACGAACTGCTGTCGTGAGATCTGGATCAGGTCTGGAGGGCAGAGCACCAAGGCGAGTGGATGTAGCAGCATACCTTCTAGCCACTTACAAATTTTCAGAATCAGCACACCATCATTTTTAGTCAATGTATTTTTTTTGCATTCTGAATGAAATTTTCACTATGGGCTTGAGTCTGCATGAAGGTCCTCATTGCTGCCTTGCAGAACAGGCATTTTACTTATCTACAAGGTAAGAGTTCAGTGGGAGCTGCTTCCTCACCTAGAGCATCTTGCGTAAAGGTGAGGCAGTGACTCTGAGCTCCCACGGTGGGAAGATGCAGCATTAATGGCCTGGACTGCATCCTATGAGACAGAAATATCTTGCTATCCTGAGTGTCAATTACCTTTTGCAAAGTAAAATAGCCTACTTTGGTTTTGTACTATGATACAGTTTTTGCTCACAGATGTCGTCTTAGCTTGAAGTATCAGTCCATCATTTCTCCTCCTACACTGAGCACTGAATAATTTTATTGCCACTGCTAAATCCCCTTGACCCTTACGTAATATGAATGCAAAAATGGGAAGACAACTGCCCCATGGTTTAAAAGGCAAAGCTTAAAGACTCCTTGCACACTCCTAGTCTATGTTTTAAACTGATTATATACAAGATAATCCTAAAGGCTTTTTATCACAGTGATTATTTTGAAGGGAAAGAAACTTTCCCTTTTTACTTCCATCTAAGAGTAAGTCATGATGAAACAGGAGTAAAGATATTAATGAAAACTCTTTTAAACACACAAGTTCTCTGAAATGGCATTTGTCTCCACGATAATAATAAAAAAGACTGTTAGGTTGGTAAGAATGATACAACTATGTAAGAATTAAAAACTTTTAATGAAATTAAGAAATATTCAAAGACTAAAAAAATTACATTTTTAATTTGTTCTGTGTTTAATCTGGTAATCCATTAATTTCATTAATTAGTCTGAAGAATACTGTATATTCTCAGCAGAAAGTAAAATAGATTTTAAAGTCACTATTTTAATGAAGTGCTAAGTAAAGAAGTGATGAAATTGTAAGAGCATAAAGCCTATTTTGGGGACCCAAAAGGGGGTTAACAAGTTCACCAGGGATCGAAGTCTGAAATACATAATAATGGTGCAAAATAAAAATTTTGAAATAATAGAACACAAACCTTACTCCTAATCACAGATTATATGGCTTTTTAAAACTCAACTGAAGTTTCTTTCCAGAGTTTTCTACAGGAATCTATCCTACACCATTATTATACACTTCCAGATACTGGAAGATGGTATCTGAACCCTAAAGAAAAGGTTTCAGAATCTTAACCAGTTACTTTCAGATTTAGCCTTGACTCTTTGACCAACATCTTCAATAAAAAGACAAGACATTTTCTCCTACCCTATTGTTAGCAAGAAAGCAGACGCCTGAAAAGCTGATGGCTATACTTACAGAAAGTTTTGAATGGTTGAGTATCATCACTTGCATTATAGACAGATAAATTGGTGGGATTTTCCTAAAAAGTTATATTATTACATCTTTGGATTAGATTAAAAATACTAGTAAGTAGAAGACTGTGCCACAAGCTCCAGCCTAAAACTAAGAATTTAACCTGCTTTAAAAGTCCAGAGCTATAGGCTGAATCAGTATTAAGTTGTCTAGCCCCTAGATTACAGTACTTTAGAAATACTTATATTCTAATCCTGTGGATATTATGCAGGCTTTAAGATTTTTTCAGGAATTTAGGTAGCTGTTAGGTAGCTCTAAATGATGGCTGTAAATCAAGCAGAACTACACTTTCTAACTCTGTACGGGGCACAAGTCAGTCCTAGAAGAGAGCGTGTCTGCAAATTGTCCACATCTCTTTCTGCAACAACCCATTTTTCCTGGAAGTGACTTGACTAAATCAAGTCATTTTAGTAATTTATTTCTGCAACAAGTACAATATTTCAATAAGCTTTACTTTTCTTAATAATGTATATTATTAATAATCCTTATTTCCACAGCCAACTAGATTACATGTAATTTCTCATTTCCCCATATCTTATACCAGTTAAGTGACATTTTGAATCAGGCTTGTTTGAATGAAAAAGTGTATATTAAGCATACTGTAATGAATTTATTTTTTAAGAACTGAAAGTTCATAGCATAATTCATGAGCTACTCCTACATACTTCAAAAAAGAAATATCTGTATCATTTTACCTGAATAGTTATTGAAAATGCAGCCTAAAACACATGACCCAAAGAAGTCCGCACCATGAGTTTAACTGTCAAGATAATTTCCTTACAAATGGTAATATAATCCAACATAAACCTTTATCATCCTTATCATAATGAGGGCTGGTATGAAACTAGTGATATTACAAGGTTACTAACAATAAAAAAAATTATTTGGAGTGGTGTGCATATTGCAAACTTAATCCCAAATTTCAGATGTGCAGTATTTCATACAGTTAACACAGACACAGAATGTACATGTTCTAATGGAATAAGCCCTATTTTACTACAGTTACTGAAGGATTACAAATTCTACTTCACTTTCATCACTGGTGCCCGCTTAGCAGCTCGCTGTGTACATTCTCCTACTTTAAACAGTATTTTATCTTGTTAAAGGCCAACATGGGATGGAAAGGCAAAGTGGTTTTATGCTACCCCAGATAGCCAATGTGGACTTTGATAAGATAGAGCAAAGAGCTTTGAAGTCTCCCAAGGGCAGGTTGCTCTAAAACTCAGAACTGCCCAGAATTCTATATAATACTCTTTGCTACCATACCACACACACCTTCCATGTATTTGGGGACAAAGATTATCAAGATGGACTAAAGTATTTCAGGTAGCCAAATCTATTACCTTCTTGGAGGAGAAATTGCGTAGCGCTCTGCCTCCAAAACAATTTAGAGGAATATCAAGCCAGCTTGAACAGCAAAGTCCTCCCTGCCTTTTCACAACATCTCTATAGCTCCGACTTTTTAAAGACAACTTTTGAAAAGATTTCTATTAACTCCTTCAGCCACAGCTCTGAAGAAGAGTATGGGAAGGGTTTGTTCTTTTACTTATGAATATTAGCTGTCCTAAACAGCAAGCCTTTGTCCACCCTGTGGGCAGTTAGCATCCATGACAGCAGCTCCATGGCTGTGAAATCCAGTCCCTGTTCACGTACAAACACAGTTTGCTGTATGTCACCTACAGCTACAACAACTAGAGGCAAATACAAACAGTGGAGAGTGGCAGTGCACATGTCCATAAAAGATCCTCAGACTGCAGCCCAAAGGATGGGCTGCCCAAAGAACGGGCTGCCAGATGGAAAAGATTAAGTTCGAATATGTTAATGAAGAGGAACAAGCCTGCAGGCATGGGGGAAGGGGAAAACGTTGTTTGTAAAAAGAGGTGGGTCACAGAACTGGAAGGATGTCAGAGAATCCATAGTCTTTGCAATACTGGGAAACTGCCTAGAAAAGGCAAGGAACCGATGATTTATAATTTCAAGAATTAGTCCTGGCTGTTTTTCTGTAACATATTTTAAAAAGGAAAAACAATTCTTTTCACAGTGTGGAATTACGACTGTTTGGAGAAATTAGAAAAAATGTTTATTGGAAAACTATAAAGCATTGTCCTAAGGTAAAATGAAGAACAGAAAATTTGTAACATTAAAAGAAAAAAAGTAAGTAAAAGAAAACTTGAAATACAAAACATACAAATCATTCCTTATGCAATATTTATTGCAATTAAAAAGTACAAGCCAAAATATAAACCTATTTGCCAGAAGATCTAAGTAGTAAAAGTCTGTAACAATGAAAGAGCAAATACTGTTCAGAAGTGGTATAGCACCAGATACAATAATTGTATCAGAGTGAAGGTTTTTCTGACTGTGCTTGAAACAGAAACAGTGACTGCTGGTTTTATCGAGATGGTGAGACAGGTATTCAAAAATCACATCCCACGTTACAATGGCTAAAAGAAAACAAAACCTTTTTGTACATGAACAGAAACAAGAATCATAAGCCTTAATTAACATAACTATTACAGTTACCCTACACAAAAAAGATTTTTTTAGTTACAAAAATCACAAAGCTCCATTATGTTTTTCCAAAGAGCATGGTACAGAATCCCAGAAATAAAATTAGAAACACTGAAAACTAAGAATAATGCTAAACAAATAATACCAATAATACTAAAAACTGGAAATACCAACACAGGGAATAAAGATGTCAGTGAACCTGAGAAACATCTAATGCCACGAAAATTGAAAAAGATGGTAAAAAGATTATAAACAGGAGTTTAAAAAAATCTCTAGGCATTCTTATAAACAGCAACATATTTATTTTCTCTTAAGTACACATGCACAAGAATTATTATTGTTAAACATCAGGAGTATATTTGGCAGAATTTCAGGGTAGAAGGGAAAAAGTCTCAGAAAAAGAGCTTACCATTTAAATAGAAGGATGCTAAATACTCAGGAAAATTTAGGTAATATTTAATCTTTTAACAGTTTTTTATGAATATGAAGTTGAGTGACTCAATTCTTGAGTGAGAAGTTTCACACTGTAATTTTTGAAAGAAGCTGGGCAGATGCGTCCTAGGGAAGTCATGTGGATGATACATGGATTGCTGGAAGCAGGGCTACAAGGCTTAAGATATCAGTACAATACGATGAAGTTATGTTCACAAACTGGTGAGGTGACATAACAGCAGGAAGACAGGCCATGAAGAAGAACATAAGAACCTGGTGGAGAGGGCACTGGCAATACATATTGGGGGATGGTGATGAAGGCAAGGTTGTGGCAGTGGGCCGACAAGGGATGCCTAGGCTGTTGGTTAGGGATAGCGTTCCCTGGGGGATGGCTGGATGGTCAGTGACTGCTAGCTTTTTCTCCAGTTTATCTTGTATTTGTATTCAGTGCAGCAAACGAGCATGGGTAGAAATGAGAGAGAAAGCAAAGGAGCTCCCTGCGAATTTGGTTAAGCAGTTAGTGTCCTGGTCACCGACAGCTGGAGGAGGCGGTGGGGAGAGCACAGCAGTCCAGCTAGATGACTTACATCCCAGCAGCATGGCTAGAAGGCATGCCAGCACTGCCATATTCAGAAGTGTCATGAGAGGCGAGAGGTATTTTTGTACCTCCTGTGTAGGGCCGCCAAAATGTGAAAAATTAAAATGAGAAGAGACATGAGACAGGAATGACTGGTGAAATTTGAGGAGAAATGTAGACAAAGTCAGAGCCCTAAAAAGGAAAAAGGACTCGATAGAAAGTCTAGAGTTAGTTAGTGAGGAATTAAAAAAGAAAAGTAATAGGGCCTACCAAATAGATAATATTCATTGGAATAATTTTACTGGTGCAGGAGTGAAACAGAAGGACAGATTAAGAGGTTTCTTCTGGCAATATTTTCCATGATACTGGGAAATGGGAAACCATAAAGACAACAGATTGGGAGGCAAAGAAATTGAAAAGCATAGATGAAAAGTTTGAAATGTAATTACTGATTGGTGAAGAAAAAGCAACATGGAGATGGAAAGAATGGAGAAGCAGTAAGTATGTAAGGAACAGATATGTGAGAAGAAAATCGATTACCATGGAAACTAGTGGCAGAGAAATAACTGTGAAAGTGGATGAGAAGAGAAAGAAATCCATGTGACTAATTATGGATAGATAAATGGATAAATACTGGGTTATCAAGAATATGTTAGATAATCTATAATATTTTGAGACTTGTGAATTTGAGCTACTTTTGTTTAAGGCAGTGATCTCCAGAAACCTGTGGTTTAGGGCTGATCTGTGGGGTTCTATGATTACTTTATGAATAGAAAAAGGGAAAAAATGCTTCATTTTAACACAATTGATAATATACGCAGCACAAATTAGCAGCAGATTACATACTAGTTGACCCACAGGTTTCCCTGTGAAGACTGGAGAATGGTAAAAGTTTTTAAAATAGGGAAGAAAAAGTTTTGAAGTTGTTTACACTTGCAAAGGATGAGTGCAATTGATAAACCTGCAAACTTTTAGAGAGATTGGCATCTGTGTGTTGTAGCTTTGCAAGGTTTGGGTGGAGGGGAAGGGTTTGCACGTGGACTTTGAAATAAGGGTGAAATAGAGAATGGAGGAACTCAAAGTAACAGAAAATACTACCACTGATCATCAGAACAGGAGCGGAGGAGTCACCTTTGAAAAGCAAAAAGAAAACTGCCAACACAGTTTCTCTCCTATTATCATGTTACTAATGGTCTTGCATTAATAATGAAGGACAAAGCTGAGAGGAACAGAGAATTGGCTACAAATGAAAAGAGAGCAAAAACTATCAGAAGACGACTAATGATTAAAGATCCACCAAATTCCTGGAGAAGAATTTTCTAAGAGTTATTTTAGAGTGTAGCATCTTTGTCAGAAAAGAGGGGGGTGATTTATGTGGCTTTTAGTCTCTTCTTAAGGCATTGGAAAAAGGTATATTTAATACACACTCTTAAGGAAACCCTGCAACTCCTGAAACTTTTATGACTTAATTTCGGTGAAAAAATTGAGGACACTGAAGTTCAAAAGATGAAAAATAGAAAGGGGAAGCTGAAAACAGAAATCTCTCCAGATGTATTAATCTTCAGTTAGATGAGACATCAGAATGGAGAGTAATGCCAGTAGATGTGAAAAGGAGGCTGTGGCCATAGAGATGTTCCTTTTAGCTGTGGTAGTACCTGAAACACAAAGTTCTAAGGCAGTTAATTCCCAGATTATACTGTATGGTCTGATAACTTGCTTCTGAACATGAGGAAAATTTATATAAAATGCAGGCAATTTGTAAAGGGATTGGGGATTTTAGTATATTACATAGAGTCTGAAGGAACAAACCGAACACACACACTCACAAAGAAGGATTAACAATTATCCTGACTGTCTAGATTTTTTATAAAGCTTAGATCCCAGAATGAGATGTCATTCTGGAATGCCTGCTGTATTATTGAACAGTACTAAACTTATACCAAGAAGCAGTAGTTTTAGGGAAATAAGACTAACCATGCATAATGCTATATGGGAAAAAAACATAAGAAAAAAGTCACGAACCTCTTAAAAAAATTAGCAATGGAATGACAATAACTCAAATGTCTACAAACTAAAACTAAAGGTAAGTAGAATTTTTAAAATTATCAAATTGCTTTAATATAAAACATAAATTTATAAGTGATGCGAGATAACTTTGGCAAATCTATCCAAATACTAATGTGCAATAGAAAGACACTACATGTAGCGCAGCTAAATGAAGCAATACAATTTCCTGAAGTTTTATACTCAGTTTGTTTTAGTTAATCCTATGACACTGAATGAACAACTGAGGCAACATAAAAAGCGGATGCATAAATTATCAGTGTTTGACTCACCAGAATCACAATGGGTGTCTTTAGTAACAAAATTTCAATAACAACAGAATGCAAGTGCACCAAATTCTAGGAATAATAAGTCATATCCCTAGAAACACTAAAATGCAATAAATTTTAAGGTTGCTAAAATTATGACATACAATAATACTATCTCTGAAAAAAAGGAAAAGAAAGTGTTTGGAAGAATACTCTATGGTTTAACTCATATTTCTAGTTTGGAACCTTTATTCTATTTCAGAATGTGTTGTCATCACGCCAAACAAAGAAGCAGCAAAACGCCCAAAACCCAAAAAGCCTTTTCAAAGTTTCAAACAAATGAAAATTTGGGTAAAATTAATTTTTGGAAAATGTCTTGGAAGAATATACAGTATTTTAGGACATTTTTATTTTTAATGCATTTTTGTTACATCATGCCATCTCAGCACAGTGGCGTACTTGGTAAGATTTCATAAGTACTACCATGATGCCACAGTATAACCAACTCCAAGATGGAATGAATGGTATATTGAGGTTGCCTCTCTCTTTCTTAACTGACTGCAAAAAGAGACAGACAGAATGGCTTAGACTAGCAGCATAATTGTAGATGGCTAAAATTAAGTAAAATGTATTCTATGCTAAATGTGCAGCTTTTCTTATTCAAAATGTAGAAATATCTCAAAGTTTCACTGACACAAAAATTGAACTATCTAGCAAGCCATCTTCTGATTTCAAGAATAAAATATCTATTTATTATGCATTTGGACTACTATGTTTGTTATAACATCACATCAGAAATAAGTACCATGACATCAGCTTACACACTCCTGCTGTGAAGAAATACATGAAAATAAAATAAATTTTCAAAATGAAAAATTTTGAAGGCTTTTATTAATTTAAAAAAATGAAAGGGAAAATATCAGGAATTTTCATAGCAACTTATACCATCATAATTTTTTCACCAAAAGATTTAACCAAAATACTGTTTTCTGATTAAAAAAAGTTTTAAATCAAAATTTCCATTCAACTCTTCTTCTGTTTGTACAAGTATACCACCTGCTGGTAGCAATATTATTTTGCTTCTTAAGCACCTTGTGTGTCAAATTAAAAGAAGAATAAAAGTGGGTGCCCTCTGAACACAACAAACAGGAGTCCTCATGAAATAGTACAACTTTTTGGCAAAATCGTCTGGAAAGTATTTTGCCATTTTACAGCTACAATCCATAAGTAATCAGATAAACATCTCAGAAAATAACTTGTTTATCTTAATTTTAACAAAGTAAAATGCTCATTTAATAAACTAAATGGAAAATGTTTTAGGACAATTATTAATTTTGCCATAAAGATGCTGGTTTTTGAACGAGGTTAACTTTAATAGATAAAGTTCTTACAATACTAAGGTATTTACAGAATTGAAGTTCTTTTTTTTTTAAATCAAGTATTTGATGTAGTTTAACTCTTGGAACTTCAAACATTAAATATTTTTCCAGCAACAACTCTGTAGACAGCATTTGTCTGATAATACAGCTTGCTACTTCAGTTTTTCAGCCAAGAATATCAAAGTGCGTTTGAGTCAGAAGCATGGTGACTCAGTTCTGCCTTGGGAAGGTGAACAATTGGTTGCAGAAAAAACACATAAACTGCTGTTATGACCAATGGAAAGTAAGAGAACTCTCTCTTGTAGTTATGCTTTGCCTCTGGTATAGCATCGTATTGTCTGAATCCCTTCTTGCACAGAAATTCATTAAAAAAAACCCAAAACCCAACTTCCCAGAAAACAACCCTTGCCCATTTTTTAGTGTAATTTGCTTGGTTCAGGTGTAGTACTGAAAAGGGAAGACAGAGAGAATGATTTATTCATATCTCACAGCGACACCATTCTCCTTTGCCTTCTGCACGAGTGCCATCTTCTCCACTTATGTAAATGATAGGCAATTTTGCTCCTGAGTGAAATGAACACCACTAGGTTCCTTAGGTAGCTTTTTCTACTTTTTCTGAAAAGAAAAAAAAAGTCCATTTTCCCTTTGAATTCTGAATGGCAATAATACCACTGCATTAAGAAACTCAGATAAGCAAAGCTGGATGTTGGGGTCCCTCCTCAGCTTGTTGTAAATAACACCCCCATACTGTCCACATCAGTACATCACAGAAGTTCTGAGATTTTGTAGATGTTACGATGAAGCAGGCACCATTTACAAGAAAAACAATTTACTCTGTATTTCAAGATTGTTATTTATCATATTAAATATATTACTAGGGACAACAGGGTCCTAGCTTCTCAAAAAAATCTAGGCTCTTGTGACTTATCTGCAATTCCAGAAGAGTTAAACACTAGGTCAACGTTGCTTCAGTTAGGGTTTCTGTGCTTGAACTACTGAAAAAACAGTCCCAAGTTTTCAAAGTGGGAATCCAAAGTAAGAGAGTTTGTGGAAGCTCTTGAAAACTTTGGTGCCTCATTGGCTTACTTAAAGGTCAAACACTAAAGGCTCAGACTTGTAAGCAGGGATAACATATGTGACTGCTGATGAGGATGCTGCCCCAACTGTCTGCTCCATTCCAGATGCACAGATTAAGGTGTCTGAATTTGTGAAAGAACTACTGAAGAAGCTACTGAGCATTCAAACTACAGTCCAGTTTCAAGGCAAACCAGCAATGACTTGCCAAAAAAATCTAGAGCTGTACTTTTAATGTAAACAGCAGGGTTGAGGTAGACAGCTAGGACTTGTTATCTCATTAGTTACTCCTGTTTGTAAGTCACGGCTCAAAGGCTATGGTATTCAGGAAAAGAAATTTTGTCTCTCAAAACTTTTAATTAGAAGAAAGAAAAAGTGTTTTATCTAAATATTTTTAAAGTGTTATTCTAAAAGTAAGACACACAGCTTTTTTTTTTTTACTACTATTTCTTAAAAACCCATAATGAATTACTGTTTCAAACCTTTATAAATTATTCAAGCTGCAACTGTTTAAAGACAGCTAACTTATAAACCTGGCATTGGGGTGAAATAATTAGCTTCCTTGAGGCCTATTAATGAACAGCAACAATAATCAAGATCTAATAAATAAATAATAAAGTTTTACCTAGGCAATTATTTTAATTTCCATCATGCAGAGCTGTTTATTAAAATGCAAGTCTAATAATACACTATTCTAACGGAATGATTATTTTTGCAAAATGCTGTTTCAAGCTTGGTAATTGGAAATCTTTGAATTCAAAATTTATAGAAGTCTGAAGTTTTACACTTTCTGCAAGTTTTTTGGGACAGATTTCTTTTTCTCCTAAGTATCATCTGGAAGTACAGCATAAGTTAAGACAAAGCACACATCTAGCTTTAAACCTAATATTGTTCTTAAGAATTGAAACATAGACTTGCTGGCCCAATTAGTCGATACGTCTTGACTGGTGTATAAACAGTTATTCCTGTCCACAAATGCAACTTATATTGACGAAATAAACATTTGCCAAGTGGCATAGCCCTGAGTGCTATCGAATTTTTAATAGAGACCATGTTTACAATACTACCAAATAAATGCTGAAGTAATCTTAACTTTGAATTTTTTTGTTCCTGGGAATTTTTGTAAGAGCTAAGAAACCAGCTTGGCAAGTAAATCAAAACTGTTCTATTTATACTTTCTGACAGTCAAGAGGTTCTTTAGAAGTATAGAAACAGTCTTCTATAAAACGTCCCAAAATATATCAGCATGACCTAATGAGTTATTTTTGGCTCTGCAAAACTCATGGGAGAAGAAGCAGACAAGACATTAAAAAAAAGGACAACACAATTAAAACTTCCTTGTTCTCTGCCTTGAAAAAAAGTCTCTATTTTAGTGAGCTTTGAAAAACAAGCAGCATAGGCTTTAAAGAATTTTTGCATACAGAGTATTTGACAATGCATTATTCTGGATATACTTTTCAATGTTATCCTTCCTTTTAGCTACTTAATCTGTTAAGCAATTCTGTGTGACAGTCATGAGACACAGCTGATTTTTCCCCTGTCTGTAGCACAAATCTGTGACATGACCATATGTATCTTCTGCATTTTCCATGTACTTCCATAGTTGTTGATATTGTATAGTGTGATTTCCTATAGGGATAAGCTTTACAAATATAATATAGAATGTATATTTGGCTATATTTGGCTGTATGTTCTTACTTAAATGAATACTACAGTTAAAGAAAAATCAGTAGTAGCAGTTTAATAAATTTACACAAAACCCCACTGCTTTTCTGTGTAGAATTATCATGAGGAATTCCAATCCTCAACCTTGCTAATTAAGCTGATTTCATCCTTTACATGTTCATTGCAGGGTTTTTCTTTAAGACTTTATTGCCATAGTTTGCATGGAAGATGAGAAATGAGAACAGGAGTTCAAACCCCTCTATTATTACACCAGAAAGGAAAGCTTACTGACTGGATCAGTACTGAGGTAGACAACTGACGGGGGAAGGAACCATACAACTGGGAACAGAAGGATGTACTGGTCTCCCTTCAGAGCATGGGTAGCCAGATTTCCTGATCCAAGAAAGCAAAAATCAAAAACTTCACATGACTGTGAAATACAAGCTATGAATTGAGAAGAGACAACATTCTAGGAGTAGTTTAAAAGTGGGAGAAAGTGAGACAAAATGGAGTTGGACTCAGTCTGTACCTGGGTTTGAATGCAATTTGGTGATGGTATTATTTGGCTTACTTTCTTTGAGCTGTGAATCTGGATCATCCAGAAAATTTTCTGCCAAAGCTGCTTGTGACACAGGCCCTGGGAAAGTGTTGCTCTTGAAGTGCTGAAAAGTCACAACGTGGCTTAAGAGCCATGGAGCAGGTCATTCCAACCTCAGAAGTTCTCCAATTTCTAATGACCAGCTTGGAGGAAAATACGGTCTGCTCCCTCCCTTCTTCACCAACTTCATTCTTTTGGAACTTCTTGCTTCATTTAGCTGCTCCAATCTCCTCCATGTAGCTCAGTAGAAATTATGTTTGAAGATGCTGTGAGGTTGATTATCACCTTATTTTTGGAAGCTGCTTTTTCTACAGGGACCAAATTGCCTATGACCTGGTAGAATTTGTTTTCCTTTCTTGCAATCTGGGAGGCACAGTTCAATTACTGGGAAGTTAATACTAGCAACTGACAGTTGTAATTTACTGGAAGATTAAGGTTGTCAAATTATGCCAAATGATAGCTGAGTTGAGTTCCTTTTATCTAACTTAAGATGTCAACATTATTGCCATTTAACTAATCAACCCAGGCCCATTTCATAGGCGATGGAGAGAACTAGTTGCACCTTGGGAAAAGTTAGGTGATGGGAATCCTACTGCTCTTGTCTCAAGTAACAAAGGTCTCAACAGCAGAGAAAGTAAAAAGCTGGGGTTCTCACAAAAGAATCTGGCATCTAAGACTTGCGTTGAATTGTCAAGGGAAGGATCAGGTCAGAGAATTCACATGACTGAGTGAAATCCAAGAGGCAGGATAGAGAAAATGAGAATTATAGGCTATATGGATCCCATTAAATGAGAGAATTGGAGAAAGTGGTCGATTGACTTGTCCTAGTCTTATATTACTACAAGTAAAAGTTACATAGAGGTGTCTTTTCATCACCTGATTGACCTGCTAAAGGGAATCCTGAAGTATAAAATAGACAAAAATCACAGGAATCATCTCCTCTGTGTAAATTTAAAAAAATAAAAGTTCCTCTTTTAAAGAATGGCCTTATGATTTTATTGCTATAGAACAGCAATGGAGAATCAGAGAGCCAGCATTCAAAATCCCCAGATTCAGACTGTAAATGCCTTACGGGAAACAAAATTCTTTTGAACTGATACAAAATAATGAACATAAAATTATAGACATTCAGGAAACAAAAACTATATAACTTCAAGCAATGGAAAAAAAAAGCTGACACTCTCAAAAATCAGACTATGTTATTAAAGCAATTGAGAAAGCCTAATATTTAAATACTTAAAAACAGAATACTCTTTATTTTATGCATAATACAATGTTAAAAAATCAACATTATTTTTGAGAGTCTGAATCTATGGTGTAGTATATAAATATTTTTAAAGAAAAAATATAGTTTAGGCCCAGTTCTAAAAAGAAGTATGAGCTTGTTTAAGTATAAGCCTATGAGAAATCCCATTAAAGTCAAGAACATATTTAAAATGAGACATGTTTCAGGACATATGTTAGGGTCTTAATTACACCAAAATTTGAGAAAATGCTTTAAGCTACTGATAGAATATCAATGTATTTTTTTATACTACAGATTGAACACTGGTAGGCAAAGTTATATAGAAATTGCTATTTATTACATATAAATAAGACTTTAGTTGAAATTATTTTGTTAACTTTTTTCTGTTTTCTAAAACAGCTCTTTTTTCTTTAAGAAGCAAACAACCAAACCAAAAAGCCAAACTGGTGAAAAGCTTCCAACATGCCTAGTAAGCAATGGATTGAATTGACACCAGAGCGAAAAGCTGCTTAATCACTCTGAAAGATTATTAATCTTTTATACAGAAAATGAATGCAGATTCTATTTTCATCTCATGCTTTATAGGACTTTAAATTAAATAAATAACTCTAATACAGTTCTAGAATAGCTTTTGTCTAATATCTCACGCTTTATTTAAGCAACCAAAGCTACATGGGACTAGGTGAGTGAATATACACGTCAGACCTGTACTCTGTATTGCTCAACAGCTGTGCTATTTTTTTCCTCATGTTTAACTAAACTAGCATAAGGCTCCTTGTCCTATCAGCAGACGACCAAATAGTTCAGTTCGTTCCTCTATATTGTTTTGCTGATGGATATTTATAGATTAAGACCTTCCATGAGTCTTTCTTTTTCCAAACGATCTAAATTAAGTTTCTTTAGTCATACTCATATTATCATTGACCTGAAGCATCCTTGTCTTTCTGTAGATGTTCTGTAATCTCTGCAGTTAGTGATGGAGTTCCAAACTGCACATACAAACCAAGGAACAATATATAACAGATCTACTATTGTTTTAATAGCAATATCCTCCCATGGAGTAGAAAAGTTGAATTATGAACCAAGAAGCCAGCTGCTCTTTCTAGTTTAACACTGAATCTGCCAAAAGTTTCTTGTGTGGTTTTGGGAAAAAAAAAAACCAACAAAGACAAAAATGTGTTCTGGTTCACAGCAAAAAAGCATTCTGCTTCAATTTATCTTATCCCTTGAAAAAAATATGTAATACTTCCATTATTTAGCTTCAGGGAGAGGTTAGGAAAATGACACTGTACCATAATATCTACATACAGTGCTATGAAAATACTCTTGCTTTATCCTCCACCACACTTACAACATTATGTTAAGAATTAATTCCCAATACCAGCAATATTATCTTCCAAACAGGCAGTATAACTCAACAGATAATGAAAAAACCACTGTTAACAGACAACTGGAGTGTGTCTATGACTGTAGTGATTTGGTGACCAGTGAGAAGGCAGTATGATTCAGAACTTATTCCCTATCAGTAATTGGATCACTTGCCAAAATTTCTTTACCTGATAGAGAGTCTTGATGCTGTCTGACCAGCCTTTGGTCAGCAGCAGGACCGTCAGTCCTTGCACAATGAAGACCTCTTTGCTGATAACTCATAAATATCTGCGCAGCCTTCAGCATGGTTAACGTGGTAGAAAAGAAACACATTAAAAATCTTACACTCGAGGAAGCACAAAGTTCAGAACTAACTCTCAGTAATACACACTTCTCAGACACTAATTTGCTAGAGTTTTATCAGTCACCAGTTAATAGTCACAAATGCATAGGCTCAGTCATTTCTTCCCTTAGGGCCTATTCTGCCATCATGAAAATGGCTGATGGCATGGAACCGTTCAGAGTCTCCCTTTAGAGCAGATAGGTTCACAAGAAAGACTGAAAACTCAAACAGAGTAGATGGAAAATACAGGAAACATTATGGAGGATTGTTGGATGAGCTGGTAATAGATCATTTATTCATGCTTTGTGTTTTCACTACAAATGTTCATAAAAACTGTTTAGTGAACATCTCCAAAACCTTCATTTGCCTGCAGCAGGCCTTTGAAATTAAGCAGGAAGAAAGCAATCAGGTTAGAGCATTGCTCTTTCTGATATTAAATGCTTTTCTGGCATAAATGAGATATAAATTCTTGAAAAAAACCTGTGTTCTACTTCTGTTCCGTAGGACAATGTTGGCAGCATCCCAAAATAACAAAATAAAATGAGCATAACACAGTCATAATGCTCCAATGATCCTGGAGCAGCAGTAGACCCAGCACTAGAACCAAATGGAAACTTTTAGAAAGATGAAGAGAAATCTCTCCCTACTTTGGGAGGCCTCTACTCCCCAGATTAGAGTTAATTTTTTGCCCAAGAGTCACTATATGTCATTCAGCGATCAAGGTGTATGCACTAGGGGAAGAATCGTGGTCGGCCTCCCTAATTTTCAAGTTAAATTTGCAAGCAAAGTATTTTTAATTTACACACTGCATATCAAAAAATAAAGAAACCACTATTTAGCATTGTGCTCATACACATATGCTCTAACTTCACCAACATCCAAAGGCACGAGAATGCAATTCACTATATAGCATTATGCCTCCAGTCTTCTGGAGATACTCTGAAAGCTTGTGAGAGCAAATCAAAATGATTTTTTTCAGTCTTTGTCAATGAAGTGTTTCTCTCTCAAACATACGCATCAATAATAATTTGTGCCTACACTGTTACAGCTGATTCTATCTGAAGGTATATACAATTAGACAAGAAAAGCTATGGCGGACACCACATGCTTCCCCCATGAATCACCAAAGTTTTGCAGAATGGAACACTGTCAGCCTTTTCTGATGATGCTATCTCATTTTACACTAGTAAAAGGTTAATTGGAACGGGGAATGAAAGGACTACAACCATACGGCTCAGGCCCAGGCTCATCTCTTACCACATTGTTCCAATTCAGAATCCAAGTCTTTACCATTTTTCCCCTTTTGAAAATATTGAGTCAGTGTAGATGTGTGGATTTGGTTGAAGAAGCTTTAGTCATTCCTGGTTAGCTTCCTAATGGCAATAAAGCTACAACCTGGCCCATTGCAGATGGGGGAGGGTGGGTGGGGAATGAGAGAGAAGCAAGTACATGTGTATGTCATTCCCTTCTCTCTGGCTGTTACACAAAGTAAAATAGCTCCAGCTGGAAAGATTAACAGAGACCTACTCCAGAATAAGCTACAGTCTGCTAGGGGAGCCTCCGGAGAGGTGGACAAGGCCATTTCAGACCTCCCCAGCTAAAGAACAGAGCTATAACTGAGGGAATATGATAGTGATTTTTAATATTATGAATGGCATCAAGATGGTGAATAGGCAACAAGGACTCACTATTTCTTGTAAGAAAAGACCTAGGGACTACATACAGTTATTAAGCAACAAGTTGAAAACAAATGAAAGTGCACTTTGTGTGAATTTCTCACACAACATACTCAAGGTGTGGAACTCAATGTTACACCATATCATGGACATTAGAAGTTTACAAGAGATCTTAAAGGGATTAGACATTTCCTTTCATAGAAGAAAAAAAACCCACCAAAAGTTATTAAACTCAAGGATATCACCTCTGGCTCAGGAAGTCCCTGAGCAACAATTTGCTGAAAGCTACGAGGATATGCTGGGGAAGTATCATGATAAAGTCACCTAGGGAAATACTACATTCCTCCCTCGGCCTCCTCTGCTGGCAGCCAACAGATATCGGAGTAGCAGACTTGTAATCTGATTCTTGTAGTTTGCTGTTATATCATTTTCCACTGTTATTTTGGAGCTGATTCCCCAGTGCCATCAAAATAGCCCCATGTCAACTAAGTTTCAGCCAATTAACTTCCAGGTTAACAGCAGTACTAGGTAATTCATGCCATGGCTCAGCTAACGAGCATAGGACAGTGTGTTCTCAGGGAGGACTTAGGCTCTGCAATTACTCTTTCGAAGAATGTAGGTTTGGCCCAAACCTTTGAAGGTGTTCATACAAAGGATAAGACACACTTACACGTACTGTGAAATTCATTGGTCTTGAAATATAAACTAATTTCTAGTATAAAACCCCCTAAGTTTATAAGCTTTTAGTTTTTTAAAATGTCATCTAGTACTTACATTCACTGCCAGGTCACAAATAGTATTTTGTAACATCTGAATATGATGATTGATTTATAATCTTAACATTTATTCTTTTGGAGTAAGTGCAGTAAATACAAGTGTAAACTGTTAAGTAGGGGAAATTAATATAAACATGAAAGAAATTCACCAAGCTTCATCAATATTATGGCATTCTGCTAATATAGAAGAGAAATCACCCTAGCTGCACTTCAACTGATGAAATATAGAATTTGCAATTATTTTTATATATTATTTTAAATCAACAATACTTTTTTGTTGCCATTTTTTTAAATGGCGATATTAATAAAATCACAAAGCAGCTGTGTAAGACAATACACATTTTATGATATGTATAGTTTAAGATAATTTATGGAAGGAATGTCTTTAACAACTAAATTGCATAGGGTTAGACTGCAATGAAACTGTTATAATAAAATCTCTTCAAAATTTTAAAAGAGTGAGTGATTTCCTTAGTTTGTAACTGAAAACTGTGAAACTAAAAGAAAAGTAAAGTTAAACAAAAGAAAAAAATCAGTATGCTTAGGGCAGCAGTTGATCCATTTAAAAAACACCACTTTATCTGTTCTCTTTTCCATTGCAAAATCCAATAAACTGCCATTATATTCCTTTTAAATGGTTCCATTACAAGGATTCTATAACAACAGACTAATCTCTTGATAATTATAATAAATGCCTGTAATCAAAGCAGGAACCATTTAAAATAAGGAGAAAGGCTGTTTTCCATCAAACTCATTGTAGTTCCGTGACCTTTGGAGCATTAAGCTACATCATACGCTGCCACCTTTAACTGCAACACAGCTTTCCTACCAATCTTGCTCAAATAAAAATAAAAAGGATGAGAGATCAATGGCAATGTGGATTGACACATGGTAAGAGTTCTTACTTTCCAGCTCTGAACCTTGTAGAACATAAAAACCTCAATTCGCAAGATTCCAAAGGCTCAAAGCCGGCAGGATTCAGCCAGGAGCTCTTTGACGGGCTTCGATACGTAGTGCTTCCCTTCAGGAGGGAACAGGGGAAGGAGCAGACCGGTATTTTAAAAAGTCGTGCTATGGCAATGTGAGCTGTATATCACTACTAACGCTTAAGAAAGTATTACTTTTCAGAAAGACAGGACATTTTATCACAAAATTTGATATTGTATTCACATGAACAAACAATGATTTCCAGAGATCATTTAAGAAACTGAAGGCTGATAAAATTACGGGAAATGACTATATATGATCAGAATGGCTTTCATCTGCATTTTGTTAGACCCAGCATTGATTTCACTTTTCAGCTGTGAACAGCAAGAGGCCAGCTGTGGCCAAGGGAGAGAGCAAGCAATGAACCAGGGTCACAATAGAGGCTGAGTTGTCAGAAAATTTAACACTTTTAATGACTAAATCTCAGCAAAAAATCTTCGAGTTACAACCATTTGAAAATTATATCCAGCGGGTCCCACAAACTGTCAGAGAATAGAAGATTTAATTTATGACAAAGTAAAACCTTTGAACTCTAGTTATGTGAATAAACAGCATTATAAGGGGAAAACAAACAAAGCAAGGAAAATATAAAATACATTGCCTTCAAGGCAGAAACAACTACATTTTACTTCGTATTCCCAGATGTGTTAAAGGGAAATTTATGACAGCATACTGAAAAGCAAAATTCCCATTGTGAAACCCTTCACATTTATTTAACTAAGCACAATCATTGAAAATGACCTTTATCCAAACCCTTCACAGCTGTCTTAAAATGATCTAAAACTATTGCCAGATTTTCTTTAACTAACATTACTTAACAAAAAGTCATTACCCCAGGGCCATATTATACTACTGGCAAGTAAACACAGATCCATTTTCAACAACATGCTACGAAGTTTTAATGAAATATTGATAACAAATTGAAAACTCCCCATTAAAAAGGTGCCAAACAATACAAATCATCATAATTTTCTGTTCTAGCAATAAATACAATTTCCTTATTTCTGATAACGTATTTGTCACCTATTAGACGTACACACAAACAGAAAAATGGCTAATACTTAAAAAAAAAATATTACATTTAAAACTGTTATTAAATGAGGTGTCAAAATTATTATAAATGAAGCTGTTCTAGCAGCATATTGTGAATAGATATCCTCATCTGTTCTCAAAAGACAGCACATCCAGAATGTATATTACTCTATAAAATTAAAGGGCTACTGACAATAAATTCATACGGCAGTTTTCATTGCAGTACACTAATAATTTACCACTGCATTAATAACGTTTGATTCCAAGACTTAAAAAGTAGTGTGTCAAAACAATGAACACCTTAATCTTTCTCCTTTTTCTACACAAACACTAAACATAAAGATTAAAAGATTGTCACAAAAAGCTGGCCTCTTGCAGGTCTAGGTCGACTGACAGGGGTTAGGGAAAAAAAGAAACGTACTTGTGGATTCAGAACAGAGCAGGTCAGTTTTTAAAATAATAGTATAAAGCCACAATTAAAGCGGGTACCTACTGTGGGGAGGGGGAAAGGGACTTTATTAAGGGGCTGGTTAGTTCAGTAAATCATGGCTTTCAGATAAAGATGATTATGGTGGTTCCTTGGTGTGAGAGGGAGAAAGGTACAGGAGGTTCATTTCACCACCAAGTAATTATGCTGACCCAGAGTGTTACCATTTATCATGGCTGAAAGATGACACTCACTGTTAGCCAAGGGAAACTGCTAGTCAAATGCTTCCATCTAGATCAATACACACCACATTTTTCTACAGCCAAAAGTAATTATACAACAGAAAACTTCACAATCAATACCCACTCGAGCTAACTTATATTCTGCTCTACAGACATGAAGGTATGGCAGTGTCAACTGTCACTGAAAACTACTGCAGTTGACCCAGATTAAAGGGTTTACCCCCACCATTATAAGGGATTTTGCTATCTATTTTCTGAGTAAAAGCAAATGTATCCTCTTTTCTCTATTATTAAAAACAATGAGCAACCATGCAGGTTTTCAGGACACATTGCAACCTGCAGCTGAAACTGATGTTCTTGTTATCTTTTCATAAAGTCTCACTTAACACAAAATAAAAAAGAAAATCAGTCAGTTAAAGAAAAATCAATCTTCCTAACCACTGAAAGCTAAAAGAGTTTCTGGAGCATTAGTTTCTAAAAGCTGCAGTTGAAGACGTGACCTTTGTGAACTCCAGAGATCAGAAAAGAGAGAAACATATATACCTGAACTATTAAATCAATGTCATTTTCAGTATTAAACAAATATTCATGTTTGTTTACACAGAGGTGCACCCATACGATTACCAGCAAGCCAGCTAGTAGACAAAATTAGGCTTTAAGAGTTTAGGTTTTGTTTCAAAATATATCTAAATGTCAGTTTTGACAACTGCTTTCAAAAAGGCAGAGCTTAGTCTTATAAACCAATCTAACACATCAGGAAAGGTTAGAGGGCATAAAAAATCACTACTTCAGTAAAAAAAAAAATTTGACATCCAATTTTCAAGCTGATTTATCAGTGGAAAGCTAAAATTGATAGTTTGCCATTACTGGGTAGCAGGCTGTCTAAGAAAGCTGTTACAAAGCCTTTCATTTTGATTTAGCCACATGGATCAATACAAACCTATACTGTTTCAATTTTACAAATATTGATTTTCTGATATAACCTCTGTGGGAGAACATTCATCACCTGCCATACTAAAAAATATTGAAATTTATTTTGTAAACTTTGATTTTCAAGAAAATATAGTGTTCTGCTCCGTGAACTGAAATCTATTTTTCCAGATAACAGCTAATCACTGTTAAAATGATATTTTGAGTAATGTATTTTTGCCTTTTCATTTCAGAGTCTGACTTACACTGTTAATCCTTTAACTGGATTCATACCAAGGAAGATCATAAAACTTCCCTTTGTTTTTTGATCAAGTACCTTGAGATTCTTTTCTCTTTTAATGAATAGGAGCACAAAGTAGAAATTCAAGTGAAAATATTCAGTTACAGTGAATATTAAATTCTTACACTAAGTTGTTCCCCAAACCTAGAACCACTTAATGCTTCAGGGAGGAGGACTTTTTTTCCAGATATCAAAGAAAAAACAAATTCCTAAAGTAGAAACAGCTATTTTGTGAAACAAAAATCTTAATCCTATATTTACAGAACTATACTATTTACACAAGCACACTGGGTTTTATCCACCTTAGGCTTTTCTAATCTGCATTTTATGGTATCTAAGAGCTCTGTTGTTCCTCAGCATTCAAAACATACTATGTTTTTATATGTTACTTTGCTCATATGTAGTTATGGATTTTTAGGACAGCCCATTCAAACTGACTAAAAAATTGTGTGATTTTGTAAGACAATTTTTAATTGAACAGCTTTTCTTGTTCCAAATTATTTCATCAATCCCTAGTATCTTACTCATTAAAAAAAGCTTAAAAATAATTTACAGGTTTGAACCAATGACTTTTTTTACCCCCTTTTTTCCCATTCCCAAAAAGCCCCTTTATGAGCTGCCTAAACGGGACCACAAACATTTCCGAGTGCCACACTGCTGTAGACTATCCAGCCAGGGCATCAACACAGAAAAGACACTGAACAGGTTTTCGGAGGAAGTACACCCTGGATAAAAGTGTAAAAGGATTTTCTCAACAGCGTATGAGAAATAAATGAGAAAAATCATAATCCTGTGTTGGAAGGACACAGTCCAGGGATGAGATTCAAGCAACACCCAAGAGTGTTTAGAGTAGCAAATGCACACTCAGAACATGTGCTGGTAACACAATGCCATTCAGATTAGTGATTACTAAACAGGACTGTGAAAAATTCCTAAATGATTAAGTTAGACACTAAGTAAATGAAATTCCTGAAATAAAAGCAATATTTTCATAATGGAAAGAATATAATCCATTCTAAACTTTCTTGTAAATGTAATGTCATGAAAACAGGGTAAAATTTCTTTGTAGACTTAGGGCTCAATATGGATAGTCTGTCTATTTATAGAATACAGAATGTTATTTCTAGCATTTAGATACTAAATTCATCTTCCTGTGTGTACCTGAAATCAAATAATACCAACATCAAAATATCTGAATTTGAAAAAAAAAATAGTATCACAAAAATTCTGTATGAGAGACAGGTGGCAGAGAAATCCACGGAAAATAAATAAAACAATTTGACTGAATATAGAAGTAAGGACTTGCTAGTCAAATCAGATGTGCCATTTCATTCTGTTCCAAAAATGCCAGAAACAGCTCTTAAGTGCAACGGCAATGGCTACATGAAGCTAGAAAGGCCTCTATATGAGCCACCACACAAACTCATCCTGTTATTCAGATGCTGATGCAGATTCAGATGCTGGTGATTTTAACCATCAGAACAATGAACACAGTGAATCTGGGACATAGCAAAAACTCACTGAAGAACTACACAACTAAAGCATGTTTAAAAATAAAGCAAAGCAGCACTAAATATTTAAAACCTTTCTCTTAAAATATGATATTAATTAGAGCACTATTTTTAGGTTTTTTTTTTCCATCAACAGATCTCAAATCACTCTGTTAGCAAAGTACCATAATTCACGTATTACAGATGGGGAAAACAAGGCGGATAGATAAAGACTGGAATGATTTATTCAGCGTTGAGGTGTCACCTCACTGGCACCACCAAGATTATAACTTCATTATTTAGGGCATAAAGTGACTGCTTTCATAGCCGAAGAAAGAATCTTGCTTTCCCATATGAACTGTACTGTGAATTCTAGAGGGGAGAGTGGGTGGAACGGTTGGTATGTCTTGGTCGGAAGTGCCATGAATTGCTGTTCTGATTTGTTATTGGCACTTATTAAATCCACTTATCAAATCCCATAAATATGTGTCTTTTCAACAAAGATTTAAAAACTACAAGAAATTTGAATAATCATAAATCCAGTCTTCATATATTATTCAGTTAAAAATATTCCAGCATTTTTAAAATATAATTATGTTTATTATGTAACAAAAATTGATCTCAGTGCAAAATAATATTTAATAATTTCTGAAAAATAATTTTCCACCTAACAGGACTGTTTTGTTTCTTTTTTTTTTTTTTAGGGAAAAAATAGGTCTTTCGTGGTCTCTAGTGTGTTATCTTGGGTTATTTTTGATTTTGTTTTTTATTTAATGAAGAAAGAAAGAAAAACCCAGAAGCAAAATGTCTTGTTGACATTTGGGCTGCCATCATATAATCATAGTAGCAAATAACTAAAAAGACAGCATTTGTAGTGAATTGTTTAAAGACCCTTTCTTCTATTAAGGCTTTTCTGTATCTAACTATATTCAGAACAAAAAGAGAATGACCTTCTAAAAAGTAATGATGGCGATTTTCCATATAATGGTTGCAACATGCAAATATACAGCAGCCATGTAAAGGAACAAAAATCAGACAGCAACTTCACAGCGCTTAAGGGCTTCATATTTTACAGCACCAGCATTAATGGAAAAGTTAATGTAGCATTGAATAACAGTGAGTTGCTCAGCTGCTGCTACTGCTGCAGAACATTTAGATCATGGAAATAACACATCATTTTTTCACTCCTATTGCTTTCTTGACCCACAGAAAAACAGCTCTCACCCACCCCAGAATCACATGCAAAATATTCCTGCATCACTGAGTTGCTTAAGAAGTATGACCAAGCATATAATTTGTCAGACCAAAAATTCAAATAAATAATTAAACCACAAAAATCAAAATAATTAAGCAACAGTGCTGAAGAAAATCTCAAAAACTATACTCTGTGACTTAACATACTATGGTACAAATGCATGCATGAGCACAATCACTTAATGCAGTCCACAAAAGGAAACAACATTTTACAGTACTTTTATCTCTTAATTCCTGATCTCAATACATGAGACATCCAGCTAAATTATGCATGTTAAATTGCCTTGTTTTCAATATACTAGAGAGTAAAAACTACTGAGTGCACTCAGTACAGTGTCATTTTAAAACTTTTCGTTGATCCAAGTCTACAGGAAAGTTTTGGAAGGTAGGCAACACCCCGATACTGTAAATGGAGGCACATAATTGGCTCTAAACCGAACTGCACTGACAATTGTGTTCAGGGAGAAATCTGAGGAAGGGGCCGCTGACCCCAGAACTATAAATCCTGTAAACCATGTTCCCCCTTTATTATTGCTGGCTGGTTTAGAAAAGAAAAAGAAAGGAAGTTGTTATGTAAATATAGAGTAAATTTTGGAATATACCAGCAATCTTTCCTCCCTTCATAAATTCAGGCAATGACCCTAAGAGTTTTGCTCCTTCTTGATGCAAACTGTAAAATGTGAAGACATATCAGAGTTTAGAATTTCCATTAAGGAAATTAGTCCTTCCTGGAATTCCTGAAAATTATTCCACCTCATAAAGGACTTCAAATTTCAGTGCTTCTGCCCTGATGTTGGACTAGTAAAACTTTTTGATTTTGTTGGCGATTGCCTTTTTTTACCATCAGAAGGAGAACAAAGTGAAGAGTGGTGAGCATGGTTATGGAAAGGGAGAAGATTCACCCCTTTCTTTTCTGCTCTCCAAATAATCAAAAAAGGTGCTACTAATTTGAAATTCAGGCAGCTCAAAAAGTAACACAAATGCTTGACTGATACTTTATAGTTTCACTGTTCATGTCAGACGTGAGAATAAAAACTGGGGAGTAAGGACCACTGCTTCCAGATCCTTCCAAATTTGCTTGTCTGCCAAGTCTAAACTCAAAGGTTTTACAAAATGACTCTTCAGTCACACCTACAGCTGTTTCTTAGTCAGACAATATTTGTCAGGTAGTATGAAAATCTCCCTCCCTTTGTTCATCTGCTCTAGGTGTCCAAGTGACTGCAATTTCTGGAACCAATATAATTCGGCTATAAGTATGCCAATTATATAATTCACTGACCTTTATGCTTTTCTAATGTCTGTGATGATATTAGCTATGAATGTTTAATAGGGTTGAAAAAGTACCAGCAGAAGGTATGTGTCTTGCCTTTACAGCTGGTAATACCAACTGGTACGGGGAGAAAAACAACAATGAAAACTTCTGAGTATTAGAGCCAATGGAGAACCTAAAAAGCCAGCAGCCAGGAAACCAATTATTTACTAAAAGCTACCTCAAAACATGCTTGTGATTTAACATCTTATAAATGTTTTGGAAACCATCAATGACAACAGGAATCTGTAGAAGTTCTCTTGTAAGGGAATGTCCATTGTGGCCTTCTCATTTTTACAGCAGAGATTTTTCCTAAGGAATGTATGCCTTTTAGGAAACAGTAGCATTACAACTTTATTGTGGGGACTGTGAAAAGTTAAATTTAACAAAAGAAGGGGAAAAGTAAATATATTCTCTTAATCGTAATACTAGAGAACAAGAATTTAGAAGTACTTTTTTTTTTTTGGTTTTAGTGTACACAAATTGACAATTTGTTGATTACTTTTAAAGAAGTGGAATCCTCTAAATAAATATGGCATTGAAAGAGCCACCCTTAGTAATTTGTCACTGTGTCAATGAAATAAAGGAGCTATTCTAGTACTTTCAGAATAGGACATTCCTCAGAAAAGGTCTCTGTTTAAAATTTAGTGGTGTCTGGCAGAACCTTTTGAACTTCCCTGCACAGTTGGCAATAACATCCTTTCATAGCTCAGCTGAAGATTATCAAATGATCCAGATATACAGGGAATACCATAGCCAAACCCCAACATATGACCTGTAGACTTACCTTCTGCAACACACACATTAGAAAAATCAATGTACCTGGCTTCCACTGGATGCCCATTCAGAAAGAAACAAGTCTGTTTCTTTCCAGGGAAGAGAATAAATTCATCACCAAACAAGAGCAGCAACATACACAGTATCATTAGTCCAAGAAATAAGTAAAAAACTAAGCCTGAGTATATCTGATACACTAAAGGACAATTTACACTAATGGAAAAACATAATTTGTATGCAAAAAGTAATTTCCTTGTTTTTAAAGACAATTGGTAATATTCCTCTAACACTACTGAATTGTACATAAATGCCAATCTATCTTTTATACTAATTTTAATAGTTTGGTTTTATTCCATCAGGCCTCAAACCTTTATAACACCTTCTTTGTTAAAATTTAATAGACAGTATATTTTTCATTGAGGCCATTATCAGAGAAATTGGTGGCCATTCCCACAAGTTTCCAATCACAGTTTTTCTACATTTTTAATTCCAAGACTGTTAAAAATGAAAAGTAACATATACTTGGGGAACAATTAAGCAGTTTGTCTGTCTGTGTCCTCTGAGAGTATACAAACAGAGATTTTCATTAACTCTTCATGATGATCTCAAATGGAAAGACTATTATGAAAGAAATTTTTTTTTTCTTATTCAGCCTTGCCTGGCATTTAGCTAGATAATGTGGGGTGTGTTTTTATTTTCTCTCATGCTTCTCAGTGGTACTTAATTGAGGTTAAATCAGAAAGGATAGCAGATTCCATTTTTTTCTGGTGGATACATATCACATCCTGCTCCTGCTCCTGGCTGCTCTTCTTTCCTGACAGGTTTCACTCAATTAATTTTCATAGATTTTTAGCTCAACAGTTCAGTATGAAACTCTGCTACTGAAAATACTGTCTGAAGTTCACTAAATAAATTTCCTCTACTATTAAGCTGTCATCAACTTTGAAAACATCACTTTTTATTCAAGAAAACATAAGAGGTTGGGGTATTATTCAGTGTAAAATACTACTATGTGTCTGAAAATAATGCATTGTTAGCTAATAGAAATTGGAAACTTGAATGTCTATACATTAAAAAAAATTAAAAATGAACATTTTTTTAATACCAAAACAACACTTGCACGCACCATGAGGCAAATATATCATGCTTTTCTTTCCTCCATGTTTTCACATAGCACAAGATATATTATGCATAAAAATTAAGGCCCTCTTAAGGCAAAGTATCCCAAAGGCTTCAGTAGTATTTCTAAATTGGGCCTGAGAGACATCAAATTTAGCTTCCTCTTTATGTACGTTTTTATTGCTTCCTACCATTACTGCAAACATAACTTCTAGTAGATCATCAAAAGAAATTTCTTACACGTTAATCTTTCCTAGATTCAGATTGTGACTGTAACAAAACCAAAAAGTATTCCCACCCAATAAATATAATTTGCTATCAGGAGAGAATAGAAAAAAACAATGGGAATCTGAAAAATAAGTACACTTAAATTTTAAGAAATAACTTTAATTTTAGTCTATTGGTATTGTGTATACAGAATATTTTTTAAAACAGTGGTTAGTATTCTCAAATTGAACAGCAGAAGTACATGCAGCTTATGCATCTTTTTGTGGATTTTCTAATAATCTAGACAATTGGATAGTTTGATACATTATTGGGTTTTAAAATGGTTCAGCGCTATTGAATGTTTAAGAAATATTTATGGCATAAGGCAGTATATTCCTGAAGCTGAAACAATCATTAGACTCTGATGTTCATCTATTTTATTGAACTACCCGCAGGGAGCTTTATGGGCATACTATCATGTCAAGGTCACAGGATTAAGTGAGCAGTGATGACAGTAAACAAGCCTTTTCTGTATATTCTAAAGGGTCTTACTGAGTTACTTAAAATGCCATAAACATAAATATTCTCCTATCTCTACAACACATCCATGACAGATGACTTCAAAATATAACACTCTTGAGCAATGGAGCTTTACAACCTAACCAACAGCCTATATTATTGACAACAGATATCAATATACTGGGGAGTACAAATATTGGGAGAAACTTGCAATCTGTCATCATCAGATATTTTATGTCTGTAAGTGTACAAGAAATATATCTACCTATACATCAAACATCTATGTGAACAGATATTACTGCTGAAAAAAAAACAGTTTAAGAAAAAACATGGTTATATAGAAAAAGTAAATGCTATAATAACAAATTCACCAAATCTATACAAGCCATGTAAAAACAAATAATGAAACTAAATCTACACAGTACTTTAAATATCATCTTGAATGATTTAATTACTCTTTAGAAGTATACTGTGCGTTATCATATCTCTATTATCAATGAGGAAAGCAGTATAATCAAGTACAGCAACCTCCTTCAAGTCGTGTGAAGTCTATGACAGACATGGTGTTCCTGAATCAGTCAAAATAAACCTGTGTAAACTTATTTGTTCCCTCTTTTAAAAAAACAAAAACAAAAAAGCCCCAGCAGTTATCAACTGAAAGAGAAGTGTCTGCGGGGAAAATTTTTCAGAAATCAGAAAAGTCAATTGTGTAAAGATGATCTTCATAGTTTAATATCTGTGAACATGCAGGCTGTGCTGACAAAATGCATACAGAAACACCAAACCCAAGGAACGTTCCTGCTAAGCTATATTAAGGTAAGAAGGAGGGGACAAGGCTCTGGTTGCTGGCCTCTGTGTCCAACAAACCATGTTCCTCCTGTACAGCTGAAAACAGGACCTCTTCTGTGGCACTTGGGAGCAGCAGTGGCACGTTCACTTGCCTATCAATCCCCTGTAGTAACACTGCAAGATATGACTCCACGCAGATTAGAAATTACTGCAGACAGAGTGAGAGGAGATAAAGTGAAATAGGCACAAGCACAGTGTATTTCTGGTTGATGGTAAAGGTACAGCTCTAAGGACAGAACAGACACTGCTGAGAGATCTTTGATTTCCTCAAAACATGGGACTATGAACCGAAACAAAAACCTGCTATGCAGAGATAAAATATTTTCTCTTTAGCATCAGATGACCTGTATGATTGACGCATTCACTTAGGAAAGCTCTAAACTAGTTTGAAGGAGGATGATGTTGTACTACAGGGAAGCAAAAAAGGGGAAAACAAAAATCTTGAAGGTTGATTTTTTTTTCCCCCTGGGGGGGGAGGAGAAAAAAAAAAAACACAACAACTGAGGAGACAAGAAAAATGGATCAGTCTGTTACATATCTTAGCTGATTATACATTGCAAGGAGGAAAATGGGAAATACAGGAACTAAGAAGTAAGAAGTCTTAGTATCCAGAAGATAAAACTTAGGCTGGCATCATAGAAGCTTGCCAAGACAAATCAGGGTTTGTTCCTGGAAAAACCAAGAAAAAAGTACTTTTTGTTTAACACATAATAGTTTACTTCCTCTGAAGTTCGGAAACAGGCATGAAAGTCTCATTGAAAGTCTGGGCAATGTTAAAAGGAAAAAAACAAGTTAGTACTGCACTTTGAGATATAACAGAAAAATATCTACCACCACCTATGAAAGAGGATGGAGACAAGAGATGTTTAAAAAACCTAAAATTAAATAACTGAAAAAAGATCAAACTTGGTGGTAAAGGACTCATTTATTAAAACAATAGATCTTAAAAAACTTAAAAAAAAAAGTTGTAAAAAGATGTATGTTTTGTATACATGTGTATGCTAGGTTGAACAGTAGCTTAAGTCCAGTAAGATAGTTTAGATTTGATTCTGACTAGTTCAAGTTTTTTTCATGAGAATAGCTAAGAGGAAGTATATCTAGAGTGAAAATAATCACTGAAATGGAGTTCATATTTCCAAGAAAAGACGTTAAAGCTACAGAATAACCAAGTTTAAATCCCCCAAACTTAGAAAATTTCAGGAAATTGCTGGATAAACCCCCTTGAAAATAAACCTGCCATGATTCCTAAAACCAAAATTACATACACAACACCAAACAATTCTGATGTGGAAGGAAGACCAAATATACTAAAATACCAATGTGGTTGTAGTCAAGAGCTCTTAATAAACTCATATAATCATAAAGACAGCGTAGCAAGAAAAAAGGAGGAGGAGAGGGCAAGCCCTGACCACTTAGCAGTTCTCTGAAAATTTATGAAGGATAGATGTGATTCCAGATGACTGGAAAAGGATGCTATCTGGTCTATAAAGGGGAAAAGCACACTAAATGCATTATAAACTAATGTTTACCTTTGATACATGCAGATACTAGAAGAATTTATCAATCAGCTAATTAATATGAAACAATATAATGTAGGTTTATTATGAACAAGTAATTTCCTTTACACCTTTGCCATTTGATTTATTTATTTATTCATCTACAGCATAATCAGAATAGTGAGCTTTTGACACAAGAGTACTTACTGTTCGCATAGACTAAGAGAAATATGTAACAATATAATAGAGGAATACATGAATGGTTAAAACCGGACTTTTTTATAGTGAGTACCAAAGGTTCGTGACCAGATTTGGAATATTTTCAAGTGGGAGACTGTATGGGTTGTTTCCTGAATTCTGCTGTATTAAACATTTCTTTACCAAGTTTGATGAAGAATCAGAGAAAATCCACAATAAAACTTGAGGTGACAACAACCTGTGAGAATTCTAAGAATAACTCAGGAGAATAATAATTCAAAATTACTTTAAAAAGTCTAAAATCTGTAAGATGGCAGAGAGAGACAACAGTCTTAAAAACAATTACAAGCACAGATACAAAGCAGCAAATGATTGTCAATTAGTAGAAGGGAGTAAGAGCCTGCAGAGTGGTTCTGGGAAGTACTGGCTGAGCCTACAATCTCATTTTAGGATGCATTAGTAAAGCTATAGTGTGAAACAACCTTAAGTAGAGTTGTGCATTGTTGAGGGCTTGCCTGCAATCAAGTGCCCAGATTGCAGTACCTCTTTCTAAGGAAGATGTAGGCAAACTGCAAGGAATCTAAAGCAAGACATCAACATTATACAAGATATAGATAATTTAATCAGCAAAGGAAGACTGAAAAAACTGTGTTTGTCTAGTCCGGAAGTCAACAGCCTGAAAGGACAGTATCAGCTTCCAAAAACTTTGAGAAGGGCGAGGTTTAAAACCAGGTATAATTAATCTAATTCGTAGCAAAGAAAATGATTCTATAATGTACATGCAAATTCAACTATAAAGCTATCAAAGATATAGAACAGGTTTTCTAAGGTGTTTGTAGAATTCCACTCCCCCCCACCCCCCAAAGAAAGGGGGATGCAAAGCATGTAATAGGGATTTACCAGACTACGCCTGCCTCAGTGCCTGAGGATGATTTAATCTTCAGTTCCTTTCCAGATCCTACTCTGAATGTCTCAAATTATTTTACAAACATATGGTTGGACATAAATATATTTCAAATAAAAAAGTACAAGACACATTAAAGTTTTGAGAGGAGTGGAATCAAAATGGCTCCAGTGGGTTTTCACTTCTGGTTAAACTTTGCATTTCTGATGTTTCCAACAAAAATGTCTGAGAAGTCTGTCAAAACACTACAGATGTTTCTCTCAGAAACAAAACCAAAACATTTTCTACAGCTTTGCATTCATCTTCTGTAATCTACTTGAAGCATCACATGGGAAAGAATCCTGGAGTGTAATGGTACTACAACAGCTTACTGTGACTTAAAAATATGATGTTTTTCACCCATTTTATGTCACAAAACAAAGAATAAATCAAAGAATTTTCATTTCTGAGAAAAAAAAAGCCTTCTTAGAAACAGAAAACTTACTTTTTCAGAATCTTCTAATCTATGGCTTTTGTTTCTTTTTTATTCTTTGCTTTCTATTCTTACATATGGAGAACATGGGAAATCCACTGCTATATTGCACAGGTATTACTAGATAGGCATGGCAGAAAAAGTGAGAATCATGTGAGGGAAGTGTTATCTGCCTAATGAGAAATTCTTCCCTCATGGTTTCTACTCAGTTTCTACTTCTATCTAAATTGGAGGCAGAGAAAGAAGGAGCACAGATGCTAGAAACGTTGTCCAATACCAGCAACTGTTAGTCCAGTCTGCTGATACCCACTGCAGAGGCTGTTTCACTGTTGTGACTGGTATCCTGGAAGCTGAATGGCTGCATGTGCATGTGCTAGCTCTATGGCTAGACTTAAGAAGGAGCAGAAGTCCCTCTTGGCTTGTTAAGGTTGGCCTTTCTCTTAATATATGTATACTTTAAAATTCCCTTGTTACTGCTACAATGAAAATATATGTAGTAAGTTGACTGTATGCAATTTGGATATATATCCTGATGGCTGTTCCAGTTAAAGACTCTACTGACATCTAAAGATCTGTTGTTTCTAAAGCTTAAAGAAAAATGATATTGCCACACTTTCCTCTTTGTGTTTGCTGTGAAGCAAAAGGGGAAAAACAAATTTTAGGCAGAAACAGAGAACATGTTGAAGAGAAATGAAAAAAAAACAGTAAAGAAGAAAAAAGAATTATCTTACTGCAGAAGTAATAATGTGAAAGAAAATGCAGAAGCCTTCCTTCTTTAATATGAAATACAATGTACTGTACTTCCTAGAGATAAACAAGTCTTTCCGTAGAGTTGAAGAAATCTTCTCTGAATGTGTTTCCCAACATTGGAAAATACTACCTCTTTCCAAAGAAATTATTTTCTTCAGAGGTTTATTCCAGCTGTGGGAAAAAAATCCATAGTGAACAGCACCACAGTCCAAAACAACTGAGTAACCTTGCACAAACACAGAACTGAATAAATCTCACGTAATCAAACTGTGCACTCACTCGTACAGCCCATCTCCGGTTATACAATACTCCTTTCTTGGCAGGTATCTCTATGCTGCAAATAGCATCCTATAAGTTCCTATTATTAGACAATGATAGAGAATTCTTCTATCCCCCTTTTTCCATTGTGCTTGTCAAATGCCACAGCACCATTAGCAAAGGCTCCTTCAAATAGTCTCTGCCTTCCACCACAGCAGTAAGCAACCAGGGAGGGAGGAAGGAAGAGGGTAGGTAATGGGTAGGGGTTGTAACAGAATGGGGGCAGAGCAGCAGGAGCAGCACAAAGTTGAAAGCATAGTAAGAAAGGTAAGAAGGGGGTTGAAATAGTAAAATACTACAAAAGAGTGATCAGATTAGAAAAATAGTCTCACTCACGTTTATGTTTAAAACCTGCTACAGAAGGATGACTAATACTGGACCTAAAACGTGAATAATGCTGACACTTTTGCTGATCTCAAGGTATCTCAAGTAGTGCAGTTAAGTAAAAACAATAGAAGACAGAAAAGCATTTTCTTAATCTTTTGTTGTAATGAAATCGTCTCAGAACTAAATATTTGAACCTTGGTATTCAGGATAGCTAATGAATGAGCTGAAAAGTATGCAGGTTCCATCAGATCAATCTGGAAGGATCTATTCTGCAAAGAAAAATAGATTCCACCAATTCCAGAAACATAGAAAACTCATAGTTCTTACAGAGTATGTGGAAAAATGCAGAACCTTAACAGACCCTCTAACAACAGGCATGTCAAACACACTGCTGGATCCAGTAGACAGGATCTGGTCCTACATCTTTTCCACTGTTCTAAAGCTCCCTTTGTAATTTATGTCTAGCAGTTAAAATGAGCCAGAAATGAATGAATAGCTAAACCAGATGAAGCTGATTTGCAGTGGGGCACAGGACAGGTTCTGTGTCTCTGAACTTCCTAAGACAGCAGCTAGTATAGTGATGGAGTCAGCGCATGCCAAAGGCTGGCTGTAAGGGAAACTCCTTCTTACTAAATTCCTGCGTTCTGGTCTCCCTTGCTGTAAACTGGAAACATTTGGTTTAGAAGCAGTGTCATCCCAGAATCGACTTAACTGCCAAGCCCATAGGCTCAGAAAAGGGAAGTTCTCCTCTTTCCGCTCTCCCCCCCGGCCCCCAGCAGAACCCAATCTCTGCAGAAGCACATGCTGTAGTGAGAGGCAGAACTAGCTGTCTGGCAAGAAACTTTTTATTTCCAGCCTATCTCCCCAGACGAATTTGGTCTTCACCACAGAATGAGTTTGACAGCTCTGCCCTCCACCATGAATGATTAATTTGTTATGGGTGTCTAGTTTAACCAAAGATGGATTTGAACAGAAAAAGCCCTTGTATACTTGCTATTTGGTAAAGCTGCTTTAATGTAGGTAGAACCTCCTTCATCAAATCACAGAAAGCAAGAGAACCAAGTCTCATTTTTAAATGTCATTTTTCTCATTATAGTAATCCTCCTGTGTATATCAAAACTGATCATGTGAAAATATCTATGACAAGTATTTAATATTTAGATTTAGAACACAAACTGGAACTCAGAAAGCTTTGTATTGCCCTAGATTGCCTTAAACCTATAGAAATGGTAAGGTGGAGCTATATATACAGTATTCATGAATAAAAGTTTTTGAAAAGTTGAGATATGTGATTAAACCAAGAAGGTGAAATAAAAGAATACTCCAAACAAACACGGTAACAGATTATGGCCCAAAGCACAGGCATGCATATGGCTGATAAGGAATTTGAACTGTGTGTACAGACAGGTTTCACTAAACTTTTTTTTTTATTTTAAGAAAGATGTGTATGGGGAGCAAAGCAGATGGGGAGGAAGAGAAGCACCATATGAAGCTGACAGAGAAGACAGAAGGAAGCATATGTTGTGACACGAAGACTATAACCCTGAAAAAAGCTAAGGGTAAGTGCTGGCTTAAAGAAGCTTTGAACGCTAAGCTATGAAACACCCTGTTTGATTCTTCCTGAGTTCAAGGAAATAGGATGTTGCATATTCACTCTGAATAAGTGGCAATGCATCAAAGAAATAACCAACTCATCAATTTCTCATCCGAATGGGAAAAACCTGCAGAATTCTAATTTTGGTATAATGCTGAAATTAAAAATGGGAAAACCAGCATGTTTAGGGTAAGCTATTACAAAGATACCTAAAAAGTGTCAAATTGCCAAAATGAGGAAAACAGAATTAGTTTGGTTTAAGGGCACAAACAGGATTTATAAAAACTAACGAGATTTATTTTGAAATCTATTATTCTTTGTGTGAGATATGTAGGAGAAAATAAGATGATTCAATAATTTCCTTTTGTTGTAGAGGAGTTGATGCTCACAACTGCAAGAAATCGAGCAAAAGAACTTTGGTTGTCACTTTATGAGGTGAAGGGAAAATATTTGTGAAGGGGGAAAGAAGTTAACGCTGATAAGCAATACAAAATAAAGTTTTTTTCAAAACTGTTATTTACCATTTTTAGACAGAAGGAGATGACAGAGTAAACAAGTTCTCAGATCAACTCAAACTGTACTGATTGATTAATGTATGGACAGGGATAGTTGTACAATGTTACTGTGTTTGTAGGCATTTATTCAAGTGTTGGAGCACTTGCATATAATTAACTTCTCCTTCATAAATTAATAGCTAATTAAGAACATAATTGAAATGCATCACCTACTATTTCATGCTATTTTTAATTCAACTATCTTTATGTAACTATAAGCTAACTTAGAATTGAAAGTTTCATATGGTATTTTGTTGACTCACACCATTCAACCTCACTCTTGTTTCTTCAGACATTTTGAGAAGAGTTTATGATAATATATTTAAAATTCAAAATTTACAAATACTATAGAATTTCACTCATCAGACCTCTTGTTTTTCCTCCCAATGCTAAGTTTCTATGTTTCTTAATAGTCTTTTTGTTTCTTAATGAACAAAGAGTAAACTTTGTGGCACCTATAGATTACCTACAGTAAATGCTGGTTGCTGCTTTCTGCAAAAACAGTACATGCAGACACAAAAGCTGGGGAGGCTTACAAGCTCATTGTTGAACCACAAACACAAGGAAAAATTTTCTCTACAGCTGGGTCATATTTCACAAAATTCACCTTAGTATTTTATAACATGAGCATCTGTGTTAAAGAACTTAAAAATTGTTCTTTACCTTGAAGAGAGATAAACAAAACCACATATATATGTGTTATATGCTACAATTATCAGTAAATTAGTAGCTGCAGATTGTGTATGTGATAGAGAATTGAAGCTCTGAAGTAGCACACTCCTCCTCCTCCAATTAGTTTCTTACCCATCTTATTCATTTTGGACGTCAAAAGGCTATTGCCCAAGTATTTATCATGCAGAGGCGATTGCCTATTCCTTCCTCTGCCCCTCCTGGGCCTGAGAACGATCTCCCTCATTCATTGTTTCAATGAACGTTCTCCAGCGCAAGAGATGGACAGGAGACCAGCACCGCGCCTTGGGAACTGGCAACCCTCTCCCCGACAGAAATGATGGAGTCACTGCAGAGGTCTAGAGGTCTGGAGTGTCAACCTATTTTTTTTCTTAAGTAACTCTGTATTCCAGTCAGGCTGTATCTCCTGGGGCACAGAGAAGCAACAGTTTATAAAGAGACTGCTAAGGCTGTAACTGTTTGTCAGGAATTAAAAACAGAGACTTGAGGCCTGTTGTGTCTCCTGCCAGCCAAGCCCAGAAGTATGTACAATTTTTGAACCCATCTCAATTTCCATCATATAAACAGTATTAGAGGAACTACCTAATTAACAACAGGTTTTGCCTTCTGTGCCTAAGCAGTTTAACGAGACCCCTCTCTACTTTCTGCACTTGAAGCCTTTAAATCTGCCCACTGAGAACCAGTGGCCTTGGTTCTTAACAAGGCTTAGAGGCTCTCCCACTGGGCATCTCCCCCATACCTGCTGCCATCCTAGGCCTTTCCATTCACAGTCCACTAGATCTCACGACCGAAGGCGCACTCGTGTGGTGGATCACACAGCTGCCACGGCACACATGGCGAGACCTGCAGTGCAAGGCCATTTTCCTCCTGACCGGCTCCTGCAAACGGGGAACCCCACTTGGAGACCTCGTGCTGTCGCCATGTCCCCCCTTCTCCAGGTTAAGCAGCAGCCTGCAGCTAACATACAACCAGGCCAACAACCAGGCACACGGCGAGTGCCGAAATGGGAAAGGAGCACTGCAAGTAATTGAGAAGCAGGCACGCCAGGGAAGTGGCATGACAGGAATAAAATAAGAGTTTCTTTTGCTTGATGTAAGAAATTTGATAGGTTTGTCACAGGTGTCAAGCTGCTTCATGGCCCATCAAAAACTATCACGGACTGAAGAGCAAAAAAAGCTGCAGCAGTGGTCTGTTGCCATTTAGGATGCCATCAACAATCCAGGAGAGGAAAGTTATCTCTCTGGCCCAAAGAAGAGATGGTCTCCTGAAAAAGTTAGTGACCAGGAACTGACTTAAGCCTGCAAAGTGTCTGCAGCCATTCACAAACTTGAGCAACAACATTAGTCAAAAATTCAAAGACACTAAAAGGACTGAAAATTGCAGTTACTTTCATGACGCTCAAGTCTCCGGATGTACAGCTTTAAGCCTCAACTAGAGATAACACGAGTGTCCATTATGGACTAAGGCTGTTTTGAATTAACCATATCACAATCTTCTACATGTCATTTTTGTAATTTCCACCAGAATGTCTCTGGCACTAGACTACAGAATTTCCATAAGACTGAATTTCTACACTTTCTACCACCTTAAAAAATAAATACATCTCCATCATCATCCAGGAAATAGTGATTTCTTTGGAAGATATAAGGCTATAAGGATGATGCACATGAAAAATTACATTTTTTTAACACTGTATAACTGCAAGAACCAACTAGACAGAATGACAAAAAGAATGAACAGTATCTGTGGCATTTATTAAATATTATTACTAATGTGTCAAATTTATTATTTGACAACTTTTCTAATAAGCTTAAGCCCTAGATATGTATTCAAGCTTAGATTCAAATAGATTTTTTGAAAGAAAATATTTATCTAGAGAAAAGTTTTTGTATTAGTCTATCAGTCTCAACTATATTTTTACTGAAAAGGTTTTTCAGAGCTGAAATGGAACTTTCTGATCTGCTCTGCCTGACTCAGAGCAGAGTTTATTAGGATTTAAGTGGAAAATTAAACTATAAAAATTTGGAAATTTGGAAGCAGAACTTCCTTGATTTCTCTTGTTTGAGCTGTTCCACTTTGAATACATAATCAAATATTTGTGGCTAGAATGCACGAACAAGAGAGAGACTTGGCAGTCTCTAGTTTTGCAGACAGGTTCAAGACCTTGCTCTGAATGAAGGAAAGGAGCAATTTGAGCTCAAGTCTTCCACACGAGGGTCAGCACCTTAGCCACTGGCTATTTTTGTGACTCAGAAGAGCAAGGCTCTGTTTTTTTGCATGATATATGAAAAAGTTTAATTTCACCCCTATGTTGAATAGAATGAACTTTTAAAAACAGTATTCAAGGCAGCTCTGATTAAAATACTATATTATCACTTGCATACAGTAATAATTATATATTTTGCATCATGCTTTTTTTATTTTGTTATTTTTTTTAACAGGAGTACCTGTAGAATTGAGCTGCACTTTGGTTATGTTCAGCTTTGCACATGCTACATTTAAATACAATATAAGTTTGCTTTAAGCATACAGAGTTTGACTGTGCATGGCTGGCACTGACTACTGTTTTGTTGTAGGAGAGTTAAGATTTACTAGTGGATCTTACCAGTTTGTTACTTGCACAGAAAAAACTATAAACAGAAGAAAGCATTAGACAGCGACTGAAGTGACCTGGTTCTGCTGGTTATTCTAATACTGACTTACTCTATAATGCTAGACGGGTCATTTTGACTCTCTCATCTTTATTTCACGCTTCCTCTGTCGCAGTCTATATGGAAATCTCTACATCTTTCAATATCTTATTCAGAACACTTCACTCAGATTCTAACACTGGTAGGAGCTTCAAAACCTACTGATATACTAACAGTAAAATTGCATTATAATCAACAAATACCCATTACAATTTATTTAAAATACTACGTTTGCAGTCTATAAAGGAGTTTGATCTGTGAATCTTTAGCAACGAGGACTTCTCAAGAACCAGTTGAAGAAAAGACTAACAGAGAAAATACATTTTAGCAATACTAGCTCCTCACACATTCATTTCAGTTATACAATGACTGCTTTTCTTAAACTTTGAAGGTAACATTAAAAACCCACACATTTGACATGTGCAGCTTACCTGTGAGAAACAGCTCCCCAGGCACCATGCTTATTTGTTAGTATGTTGAGTATCTTCTGTTTCAGCTGATTGGCTGTAACGTGATCTCGATGCTTAGCAGCGCTGATAAGATGATCACACATCTTCTCCTCCTCTCTTCTGTCAGCAGCATACTGAGCACACTGCGACTAGGAATGAAAGTATATCTACTTCATAAAAGACAGGCTATTTAGAATCGCCTTAAAATGATTATTTACTAAAAATCTTTAAATATGACAAGAACTCTTTAAAATACTTTTCAGAGGAATAGGACACACCATTCCATTGAAATGGTTCTACTACTACATATTATCCGTGAAAAAGCACTCCGTTAGAACATGTAAAAATTGAAATATCAAGGGCAAAGACAACAGAATTGCAATTAAAAACATCTAGCTATACACCTCTGTGTGTATATGTGTGACCACAGGTATGCCTTAAAAGTTGGCCTTTATTTGTAAGTTTCATGTGTTCTCAGGTATAAAATACAGGTATAACATACATAACATAATGCGCAGGAAAAAATTATGTACTCTGGTTTTGATGTTTAAATTGCAATAAAACCTACAATTAAAAAGCCATTTGATAATTTTATTATTATGGATGCTAAAGAGAAACTCCTTTAACTATGAAATTAAGGAGTATATTTTCTATTTCATATCACACCATGAAAAATTTTCATAACATACGACTACTTTCATAAAACCCCAATGGTTAAAAAATCGCTCATCTTTTAAACTGAGAAAGATCTAATGTTTTCATCATGTTTCAACCTCTAAAATAAATGCCATGGTTATTGACCTTCATGGAAATTTGTTTCTAAAACTGTCATAACTCTATAGGGTATTTTAGTTTTGATAAATCCTTTCCTTATGTATAATAAGCACAATATAATTTTTCCATTTCTTTTCTCAAAATCATGTTAAGTTCAAATTCAATTTCTCCTCCTAGTAAAGATCCTTTCAAAATGTCTAAACAAAGCAAATGTAGCCATACTAATTCAAAGAAATCCATTATAAGCATCATTTTCTAGGTATAAAGTACAAAGGCTAGATTATTCTCAAAACAGCTAATTTTAATATCATCTTTTAAGAGATATTTTTGCATGCACAGTTATTGTGCACCATTTTAGAATGTTTAACCAACACTCAATGCTGTCACACAATGCTGAATAGAATCCTATTTTCTAATATTCAAAAGAGCAATTTAAGTTAAACCTCATACTAATTTGTAGTTTATTCTTCATATTTCTGCACACTACCTTTTTACTACAGATCACATTAGCATTCAGTAAGATTTTAACAGTGGTCTTTCCACTGTGTTAGAGCCATTATTTCAAGTAATCTATCTCGAAGAGAACAATCATTACACTAATTCATAAAGGGTTAATTCATTTTTCAATTTATCTTCTTGTACAGGGAAGCACCAATTAGTACAATGATCTGCCTTAGTAATGAGGTTAATATTTCACCAGCTCATTGGACGGTAAAATTAAATTTTCATTTTTCTTCCTGAACAATTACAAAGGTTAACAAAATGAAAGTTAACTGTAAAGCACCCATTCTGGGAGGAATTTCCCTGGCCCTGACTGCAACTGGAGTCACAGGATAAAATTTAGATGCTGGTCCATGGCCTCCCCACTACACAGGCAACATAGTAACTCGATGCAGCTTGGGCCAAATAATTTCACCCATAATGATTCAATTAAAGTTTAAAAGGTAAAAATAAAATAGCCACTCACTTCTCTGGCTGAGAGCAATGATTAACATGTACTAAAACCCAGAACATATACCAATACAGCTTATTAAAAGAAAATGACAGATTTACAATTATGCAACAGAAAACTACCAGAAATATCTTTGTCCCAACTACTTTCAAGTAGAATGAATAATAAAATGTTCAGTTATATACCTACCATTATTAAAGACAATATAGAAAACATTCTTTCAGACTTTAACCATCACCTTATTTCAGTGCGTCTGAGTTTCATATTTAACACAGGCTACGTTTCATAATTTTCTTTTAGGACTTGCAGATTCTATCTTACTCATCTAAAACATGTAGCTGAGGTTTTTCATGTGACAAATATAATGAGAATTTTCATACATGAAGAATATGTTGGTTTCTTTACCAGACAATAAGACTGACTTAAGGCTATTCCTTTAGGGATTTTAGTTAATATTCTAAATCCTATTTGCTAACAGAAGCTGGAAGTTAATTGAATATTCCCATTTTGTCTAGAGTTCTGACAGATCTTATACCTCAATGTATTCTTCAAACAGCAGATAACTCAATCTTCTATTGTCATCTTAGGTTACTGCATGATGCTCTGATAAACATCAAATGTTATTTATTGTTGAGGCAATATGAAACTTCACTCTGACACACACTTAATTGTAAATGTGATTTTATCTAAGTTCAAAATATCCAGTATATGCTTGGTAATAAAGTTGTTGCAATCCCATATGACAAGTGTCTGCTGTCTGCTCTGACAAAATGAAGTAAAGGTTATGTGTATTCAAAATGACAACAGATATCTCTGTGTCTCACACTTTTCAGCTAGGTCAAGGAGCACAAGAACTAGCACATCAAAGTGCACATTTAAGAGAGCTGTTTCAAGGAGATAAAAACCTCATCAAAACTAAGATTACTGGATCTTATTTCTAGCTACCAGGTGCTTGTTGACATTTTCTGACAGATGAAAAAAGTGATATAGCTATTTATTATCATCAGTACTAAAGTCAGCGTATCTTAATCCTAATGTTAGGTCACTTGAGCATTAAAACGTGGAAATGTATGTTTGTGTGTATATACTTACACATACACAAATGTATGCAAGCACAGACAGGTTTGGAAATAATAAAAACCAGTGATGCTGAAATGTATAAAACATCATAAAAATGCAAAACCATATTTGACAAAATCATGTCAAAAATGAATTTTTAACTTTACTCCATCACTTTTGCATGAAAATTGTTTGAACAGAAACGAAATTAATCCTGAAGAAATAATCAAAAACCTGTTAAACTGAACACATTTTAAAAATAGCTTTTTTGTATATTTGCATCATTTTCAAGCAACGTAATTTAAATTGTATACTGCAACACTCATTGATGAAAAAAGCAATTGACTGTTGACTCCTTTTAGGAGTAAGAATTATAGACATTAAAGAGTTATGGGATCCAGCTGCCATGTTACTTCTTCCAATACTTAAAGAGAATAGACGTTTTAAACAATCTTACTGTCAATAATTAATGATTCCTAACTAGCAGGAAAGACATGTAATATCATATTTCAATATATAGATTATAGCAAGTAAATGTTTTAAAGTGCTCCAAAATGCAAAATGTTCTAACAAAATTACCTTAAAATACTAACTCTAACAAAACGTTTCTATTTCTTATTTTTCATGAAGTGCCTTAAGTGTATTAATTGCTTTTCTTTCTTACTGAACTCATAAATACTGTTGATAAAATCCAACAAAAATAATTCCTGAAGCGATTTGCATTACTATTTGCAATAAATCAGAAAAGTTCTTTGTGAAGCTAAAGGGTCTGCCATATCAGTTTAGACATTCTGATTAAGGGATTTCTTCAAGCTATAAATGTTTTCATGAATTTCAGTGAGAAGATGAGAAATTAAACCCGTTCCTTGTGTTTGACATTTACCAAAGCTTTTAAAAACTACTTTTGAAATGCCTTCAATGTAAATTTCTTTCTTGGAAGAAAAAAAATCTTTATTGTATGGAGTTACAGTCTAGGTGACAACTGAGTGAAAACAGAAGCAGAAACGCACCAACTCTCAGGCTTACCTCAAACTCAGCATGCTTGTGGACATCTTCAGCTCTTTGTCGGTTCAAAATAAATTCTGCTTCATTTGCGACACGTACTATATGGTCCTTCATTGCATGACATAATAATCTAAAATAAGAGAAATTAAAATCAACCTTTGTATTTGATGTACTTCAAATAAGCTATTTCAGCAGATTTACTTAAAATAGAAAAAAATAAAATTAATGAAACTACTGTAATGCAATTGCCAAATTAATTGATATGAAATATTTAGTTTTATCCAAAATTTTCTGCATTTGTGAAAGCACAAACAAATCATGTTATATGGAAAAAGCTTGCCATTTATTAATGAAGGGAAAAGTTCTTTATGGAGGTATTATATTTCTAGTATGTTTTTAACAGCAGCCTCAATATGAATACAAATACTATACTATCATTTAAAAAAATCTATACAACTGCTTAAACTCTTATTGATACCATTATATCATTAAATATAAATATTCCAATCTCAAACTCTTAAAAAATGAGATTACTGAAGAATTAAAGTTGTATTAAAATTGCAAAATAATATAAATATCTCTATGTAAGTTTTTCAAACACAGGGATGAAAAGTGCGTCATGTTCCCAAGTTTTCATGGCATCAGAACTAGACAAATCTTACATAAAAAGAAGCAAAAAATACATTAAGATTGGACTGAGACTGAGGATGTCAATCAGACACCTTAAATTAAGACTTTTGTAAAGACCACCAAATACCATGAGATGCATAATAAAATTGCAGCATAAACAACACTGTGTTGTTAATAATGCTGATATTTTATTGGGCAGGAAGAATGGAAGCAACTGCTTTCTCGTCCCTACAGTCCATATCTCAGCTTGCCCATTCTATTAAAAATTGCTTTGCTCTTCTTATCAGCAGGGAGGAAACATCTTTCAGGATGCAAAGATCTGACAGGTCTGTTTAGGATCAGGAAGAACTGTTTCTCTTTGTGTCAAATTAGCACAGTCTGGGATTTTCCTTCTTGCAGCATCCGGGAAACACACTTAATTTCAGAGATTCTTATATTAAGAATGTGACATTTCTAGCAAATTCCACCCTAAGGTTGGTGTCTGGTGCTTAGAAGCACCACAAATGAAAGTCATGATTATTAGAAATGAAAGCCATGATTACTAGACCTTACATCTATAAGATGGAAAGATCTGAACTCTATTCTGGCCTCCTTTGGTGCGTTCTACCATCTGTGAAGGAAGGAAATAACTTACCCTGAGCTAATGTTTAATATGGTGTGTGGCATGGGAAGACATAAATGTTGGGGCCTCTGTTTAGAGATAAAGACAACAAGCTTGGATCAAGGTCTCACAGTGGATATTCATGCTTTTAATAAGCCTTTTTGTTATATCTAACCCTTTGCTATTCTTGAAAGAAAAAGGTTTTTGGCAAACTAGAAGCTGAAAGACTAAAATTGCCTCCATTGTAGTCTTCAAAATTTAGCTTTATTTTTTGATCTACCCTGCTGGAAGATATGCTTTAGTATTTTATTACTGTTAAGTGTTCAGATTTTTATTGTTAAGAGGTAAGTGTAGAACTGCCCTCAGATATGGATTAGCAGTGAGCATTCATGACTTTAACAAGCTTCTCTAAAATGAGAAAATGCTAGAAGTGAGTGTTTAACATCTCCAATCAAATTTTGCATCACAGGTCTTCCTGAACTTTTCCATATGACATTAATGACCTGGAACCAACTAGCTAGGATTTCAAAACTGAACACACAGATTTCAAGTGTCTACTAGCTGTACATCCCTTCCTGAATGAATAAACTATTGAATAAATGGAGCACAGTGCAAATTCAATATCTTTGAGTCAGCTGTGGTCCAGGCAGGATTTCTAGTTCTAAATGGCTTTAGGTGAAATCAATAGGTTTCTTAGACACTCCCTGCCACCACGAATTTGGTGAGAAAAGATCGAGAGTAACTTCAGTCCACTGGGTTTATTATTTGGGACATCTGGGCATAGTTTTTATACCTCAAAAAACAATCTAAGATGCCTCTGTTCATGAGCAGTGATAAAAACATACCGTCTTCATCTTAGTCATATTTATCTGTATGAAGAAGTGTTCACATCCTCTGTGCCCATTTATGCACTAAAACACCTACAGGGGACTTCAAGTGGATTCTCGGAGAATGCTCATTTCCACAAGTTATAAATAAATCTCTTGCCTATACTCAGGGAAAAAAAATATATATATATAAAAAAAAAATCTGTCGACACTAGTCTCTGGCTGCTTTACAGAAAATGAAGTTTTATAGACATGCAGCAGATGATTCAAATCAGCTGGCTGAAACTGCTGGTGACCCCAGCTCTACCTCCCGCCCCCCTAATGGACCTTTCTGCTCCAGAGACTGAGACCTGATGCATTTGGGAACAACTCCAGAGTTGCTGCAGCTTTTGGACAGCACATGAGGCAAACTAAGCCAGATTTCAGGTAACCTCGAAATGCCACAGGCCTTCAGGGTCCAAAGTCAAGGAGATGGCAAATAAGAGGGGACCAGGAAACATGCCTGAGCACTGGGTCCTGACTGCCTACAGCACTCAAGTCATTAGCTTGGCCTCCAGTCATTTTTTGGCTCTAACTTCCATCCAGAAAATATATAGGCATGGTCCAAGGGCGGTTCACTGAAGACACATCGATGAGACTGAATCAACTTAAATGCTCTCCAATGCTACCCAAGAAAGTTCTGCAGGTGTTTTCATGCCATACCCCAGTACACATAGAACACATCATTCTAGTGGGTAGCCCTCATGTTATTCAAAATAATCTGAACTAAACAGACAAAACAGTAATGATATCTTGAAGTGAAACAGGAGCTGTACAGGCTTCAGGGAAGAGCTGGACTAAGTGCTCTATGTAGGATGAAGGAAGACACTCTGCTCTAGCAGGTGCTAACGGTAAGCAGTATGAACATAGGCCAGTCCAGGCTATTCGGTTTTATTTAAAACCACAGACATACCTGCTCTCTTCCTTTTTGTTTGTTGTCAAAAATCTTATCTATTGAATATCTCAGTATTACTTCAACTGTGTCTAGCCAGTTGTTTCATGCACTCTCATATCTCTATCACTGATTGCAATTTCTTCAAGAAAAAGACAAAAAAGTGTTTCTATGGTCGTCAGCACATTGGGATTATGACAAAAGTGAGGCCACAACCTATCAACACTATATAATAATTCAATAATATTGTATCAATGTGTGCTAAGAAGGGACATATTGTGATTCACTTACCTTAGCTGCTTGTATGCACCTAAGATAGAACTTCAAAGACTACGTAAATTATGCTTTTGCATCTAGAAGACCATTAAGAATTACACTAGTCTTAAAATCCCTTGACAGAAAGACAGACTTTTGAAAAAGAGAAGGGTTAAAATCTAGGTCATCATTTAGAAATCTTGCATGCCTCCAAAAGAAGCCTTGGCCTGGATGTTTTGATTTGTAAGTGCAGGAATGTAGGGCAGAAAACAGAAGCATAATAAGTTAAAGCAGTTCAATGTGTCACCTTAGCTTTGAAAGGAAAGGCAGCTACTACAAGGTCAGGGAAGCAATGCCTTACAGAGGGTTTTGCAAAGGAACTTGCTTACGTGCTTGCTGTACTTGTTCAAGGAAACTTGTTACTTTTTGAAATTTAAAAACACTACTTAAAAATATTTTTTTGGTACTGATTTTTACTTCTAACGGGAAGTTATCCTGTATTCTGAAACTATATTTCTACTAAGCAAAAGATGGCAAAAGTGTTATTACTGTTATATCTGGATTAAATCATAGCCAGCTAAGTCTGATTGAATCTCAAATTCATATAGACACAGCACAACTCAGCATACTGTCCTAACTGGGTTACACCTGACGAACATGCATTGTAATGTTGTCATCCTTTGAATACTTCCCAATTTTATCTAAATCCTTACTAACTCAATCACATGCATGGCCTAAGATTAAAAAAAAAAAAAAAGAAACCTCATGCTTTTCTGGCATGACAAAAGTATTTACAACTATCTTTTGGATTCTCATAGAAAAAACAATATAGATGATTCAGAAAGGATCCCAAACCAGGAAAAATCTCACACTCAGGAGGACCAAAGGCTGCCAATACATCAAAAAATCTCCCTTCATGTACTGCAAATAAGAGAAAGGAACAAGGACCTCTAGGTCAGCAAATTCACTCCTTTACTGCAACATGCAGCTACGTCATACAAACTCTTTCATAAACTATCTTTAGTTTATGAAAGACATTTTCATGAAATCTAGCTCATGAAATGTGTCTTCAGTTTATGAAAATGTGATCGAGTTGCTTTCCTCCAGCACATCTTTGGAAGGTCCTCTGAAGGTTAAAACCCTTTTACTTTCCCACGCAAATGTATTCTTCAGCAGCCTTTACTGTTTCAATTTTATGCAAATGTTGCCCTTCAGCTTACACAACTCTTCTTCCTTCTGTTGACCTTCTGATATTCCATCTATCCCTATTTTACTAGGCTAAGTAAGTCAGCTGTCTGACTTTTCTTGTATGGTAAAACAGTTCATAAAAGAGATTGCCTTTTGGGTTTTTACTGATTTCATACACTGATTTTACCTTTTCTGCAAGTGCACAGCCAAAACTGTCAGCAGTATTCTAGACAAGCTCTAGTCACTATTTACACAGTAACATTAATGCTACCTTATTTCAATGGAAATACCTTTTGTGAGGCAATTCTAGAACTGTGTTTTCCTTTTCCTTAGCCCTACATTCTATGATTTTGCACAAGAAAATTTCAGTGATAGATTGATCTTTTACCTCCTCAGACATTTCCAAAAGACGAACCAACAGCCTCTAGCATATATTCCCAAGAATGTGAACTCCATGTACTGTTACGTTATAAAATATTTATGTAACATTTTACATTGTATAATATTTATATTAATGCAGGTTTGAAATCCACCCAATATATCCTGATTGATATTTCAGTCATCTGCCCAACTATGCTTCCCATCCACAGATTTTTACAGACCACTCCCTTTTGGGGAAAAATCTTTTCTCTGCATCTTTCCCAAGTCATCATGTATTGGAGTCACCATCCAAGTAAGAAGGAGCTTGAGACATAAAATGCATATATACTTGCTAAACAGAGGGAAGATCTGAAATTTGAGAGCAGTACCATTTTTACTCTCCTTTGGAAATAAGACATGTTCTTTAGTGAGATCTCCTTATCACTGACAACTGAACATTTGTTGTGACTGAATTATACCCATTGTTCTCATTCACCCTTGTAAATCCTCATCCTGCTTTAGCAAGTGCCACCCTCAAAAGACCTAGTAGATAGATTGATGTTGAGATGGTGATGAATCAGGCCTTCTGGTCGTACTTATTAATCTCTACACAAGTAGTCCTCCCACAGGGCTAAGGAGTTGTCTGAAAGTACAGGCTTGCTGTACTTTTTATACTGTTTTCCAGTAATTCCTGATTTACCAAAAGAAAAAAAGACATTAACCTAGAATAACCTTTGGCTTATATCACACAATGTCCTGCATGACTGTTTCTTCAGTTGCACCACTAAAACTCCTACCAGAATTGAAGCCAAATGTGCTACTGCGTCCTTCCCCAGCTGAGCTGATCTCAACTAGGAACTGATGACCAGCAAAAACCTTACCCTCTTTGAGCAGCAATTCTTACCACATAAGGTAGAGATTAAACACTGACTTGGTAACTTATGGTTTCTCTTTACCAAGACAAGCTTGATTTCTATTAATGCCCACAAATTTATGAACCACATTTAAAGCTCCCTTACTAGGAAATGGGTTTGATTTGTTTTTAGGCTGAATCAAAGGACTTTCAGTAAGGAATCCACCAACAAAGCAGTCTGAAATCACTCGTGACTCCATTCCTGATACACTTCTGTGGGGAAATGAGCTTTCTGTACAGATAGCCATGAAGTTTCCAGATGAAGATACGGAAAATGGAAGTAAAAACTAGAATTAAGATATGCTGGTACTTACAAATAAGCATGACAGGGCTTAAGTATCTGTAGGAATAAGAGTAAATGGCAGGCTGTCCTTTATCTAAAAATCGAAGAGTCTCAGACTTATGAGTGACAGCAGACTAGGTGAGAGTATGTCTCAGGACATGCTGATTCCTAAATATGAGTTATTTGCAAATGCTATTTAGGAGTATGGAAGAAGTTATTTTAAATCCATGTGGCTTGCTTTCCTGAATTCTGTCCTTAGCAAGGTTACTTTAGAAGTCCAGACTGTTTGCAGGTTAAAGGAAGTTGTGAGAAAGTATGTGCAATTAATCAGAAGCCCCTGTGTTTCAGATACTGGGGTTTAAAAAGGCTGGATTGTGGAGCTCCATATTCCAAGAAGTCATTCAGGTAAATAGCCAGAGCCTGGGAATTTTGGGGGTTTTTTTGAGAGTTTTGGAAATAGAGACCATTACAAGACTACACCCAAACTGTCTTGGAAACATGTAAAAACCAGAAAATGTTTGCAACACATTTAGATGTGGACTGGGATAGGTTGAGACAAACAGTGCTATTTGTACATCTATCAGAATTGAAAGAAGGATGAGGATGAAAACTCGTATCTCACTAACTATTCCAAACCGACTTTGCTATCCTGCAGTCAGTTCTTCCTAGTAATAATCTTATACAGAGAAGTAGAGGGCTTGTAACTGTTACGCTGCTAGATGAAACAATTGTGCTTATGTTACCCAATCTTTCTGTCATTTGAGATAAACTAAAAAAGCAGATCATTCCCAACCAGCAATTTTCAAAACAGATTACAAAATTAACATTTGTTATAATTTAGCTAAGGTCTTGCTTCCTCTACTCATTCCTGAAGTTCTGCCAACTCACATGTCCAGGGAAACAGATGTTTCTCTGACTTACTTTCATCAGATGCCCATAGCTTAATTTTTCCAAGAAGCACCCTGGAAATAAGCCACTTTTTCACCAAACACAGTTGTTTTGACAATTATTACTCCTAATGGCATTCAGAAGAAATGAAACCTATCGTTGCACTTCAAGCTATCTATAATAGGTTGAATGGTCTAACTTGAAGAGTTTGAAGTTCTACAAGATGCCGTACTGCTACAAATACTTTGAAAGTAAACTCCTATAAATTTTAGAAGGTAATGTCTAACACAGGGGTCTGATTTCTAGCAAAAGGGCAATGATGAAGAATTTACTAGAGAAAAGTTTGAAATCACAGCATGCAAAGACCGGCTACTGGACCTCAACATGAGCACATTGGCAAGATAAACTTCATGGAGGGTAACTATTAATATTTCAGAAATGCCACAGAAGCTATAACAAACTCAGTGAAACTCAGAGTTGACTACAAAGAATCTATTCCACTCTTCATAAAGATTTTCTATTTTGCATAAGAATTTTCTAAATCGAGAGGAATCTGTCTCTTTGAAATAGTGACCATCCAGTAAACATCCAAAACCAGCAGTTACAACTGAGATGGCCTGCATCTCAGAATCAACCTCAGCTTTGCGATATGATTGGATCAGGCAAGGTTAGAAGGTGAGAGGATGCCTCAAAAACCTCAAAGAGATCTAAGAACTCCAGCTGTACTGACCCTACAAATAGATAGATGGTTACCATAAAAATGTATGCTTTGTCTAACATAAACTGACTATTAGTCTGGAGGTAGAGCAAGGACAACTGTAGTACGACATTATAAAAAAGCACATCTAACAGGGAGCTCAAGCTCATGCCTCAGCTGGAGCAGAAAGAGAGACATGCAGTGCCCAGTTTTACAGAAGTATCTATGACAGGAATCTTCTACTGATCGAAGATGACATTTAGGATGAATTTCCATAAAACAGCCACTCCCAGTTGATAAAGGATTCCTCCAATCAAAAGTTACAACTGGTAAGGATGACAATACAGCAACAGAATTTGGTTACATCTGTCAAAGACAGAATAATCAAACACCTTTGTTCTTGTTTATATATTGTATCGGAGTGCTACTGCTTTCCCAGTGCTATATTCTGCCTGGAGTTGCATATACTGGGTTTTGCACATCATACTGGAATCCTTTAGAAGTTGTTCTGGTAGCCCTCAGCTACATAACGTCCATGATGGCTGAAGACCAAGTCTCTTGCATTCCTGGATGATTCAGGTGAGCTCTCCATTCTGACCTCAAGATTCCTGTGATTGAGATCACTGTCAAGACAGAAACAAGGAACAGCATCCTTTCTCCATCTTTCTTGGACCCAACTACTAAAGGAGTTCTTCAAGGGGTATCTAGGGATCCAACTGTAAATGCATGTCATAAATCAAATATGGCAAATGGCACCATAGATATACCTTTTAACACGAGGCCTGAACATTTAAGTATTGCAGACAGTGAATAATGACTGTGAGCTCATTTACCACAAACCAAACATATCAGAACTGCCAAACTGCAACAGAGGATGTCCAAAAGAAAATTTGCTGCAGTTACCCAACAATCCTAGTTGAGGTAACATGGAAAGAATGTAAGTCTTTATTAGCCTCCTTTCAGGGTTTAATCAGCAATTCATCTAAATTTAAACAAACACAAATTTCCAGTCTATTTAAACATTCTGCTACTCTTTCCAGGAAATTAGTGAAAACTCTCAACAAAACAGGGTTTAAAAGAAAAAGGCCTCCTGTGAATTTTAATTATGCTTGGAGGTCCAGGTAGGTGGATATGCAAGAGTATATATTTTCACAGCTAAAGGCAGAAAGCAGACTTAGGTACAGAGATGAAATTACAGAAACAAAGCCTACAATTTTAAATCTGAGGTGAAATATAGTCTCGTGTTCCCTCAAATTTATATTATGCTCAGACTACTACTGCTACTTAAAATGAGGAAATTCTGTAAAAAATAAAGGAAATTATTTTAAACAAAAGGACAAGGTAATCTCTTTAAAGAGGTGAGTGTTATGAAAACATAAAGGGGGAAGGAAACAGACGTTGAGGATAGTAATCCAATTCTGAAAGACTAATAGATAATGATCTGTAACATCCATCTCTTAGGCAGGATAGACCCCTGAGATACTCTACTTGTCAAAGGCATCAAGGTAGAGTATGACCAATTAACCACAACCCTCGGAGCCCCATTATGTAGCCAGTTTTCTACCTATTTAGTTGTCCATCCATTCAGAATGGAGTGTTCTAACTCTGATACATAAGCATTGTGGGACACAGTGTGGAAACCTTGCCAATGCCAAGGTAAATGATGTTCACTGCTCTCCCTGTGTCCACAAATCTAGTTGTTTTATCACAGAAGGCAAACAGGTTGGTCAGGGATGGTTTAGCTTTTGTAAATCCATGCTGTCTGTTCTCAATTACCTTCTCCTTCATGTGGCCAGAAATGTGTTCCAAAAGGACTTGCTATATGGTTTTCCAATGAACAGAAGAAAAGTGGACCAGCTTATAGTTCTCTGGGTTTTTCAGACTATTTTGAAGATTGGTGCAACAATTATCTTTCTCCAGGCATCTGTGACCTGCCCCAATTTCCTTGACCTTTCAGAGAGAATAGTGATCAGCCTTGCAAGGACTTTCACTCCATCAAGATATGCCCCATCGGGTATTATGGATTTGTATGGGACAAGTTGTCTCAAGGAATCCTTGACTCAATCCTCATCCACTGCAGGTAGTTCTCCTCTCTGAACCCTTTCACTAAAGACAGAGGCTCGAGAAACCTTGGTGAAGACTGAGGCAAATAAGGAATTGAGTACTTCAGTCTTATCTGTCACTAAATCATCCATCCCATTCAGCAACAGGCCACATTTTCCTTGGTCAGCCTTTTACTAGTAGTGAACTGGTAGAAGCTCTTGTTGCCCTTGATATCTCTTCCAAGTCTCATTTCCAGTTGAGCGTTGACCTTCCTGACAACATTCCTTACACGCTCAAGCAATGTTTCTAAATTCCTCCTTTCTAGCCTGCTTCTACTTCCACCTCCTGTGTACTCTTTTTGCACCAGAGCTCTACTATAATTTCCTTGGTTAGCCAAACCAGTCTCTTGATATATCTACTTTTTTTCCTGTTCTTACACTTCGATGATGCTGTACTTAAAGGCCTGCCACCTTTCCAGAGCTCCCTTGACCTCCACATCTGCTCCCCATGGGATCCTACCCATCAGTTTCCTGAATAAGCTAAAATCTGCACTCATGAAGTCTGTACTCTGTTACTCTCTATCCTCGCTTCCCTCAGGATCTTGAATTCCACTATTTCACGGTAACTACAGCCAAAGATGCCACTAATTACCACGTCCACAAACAATTCTTCCTTGCTAGTGAATAGCAGATCCAGCTGTGTGTCACTTTTAGTTGGTTTACCCTGTATCAAGAAGTCATCCCCAGCACCCTCCAGAAATCTCACCTGCATGCACCCCACCTTGTTGCACTTCCAGAGGATGTCAGGAAGGTTAAAGATCCCCATGAGAACTAGGGTTTGTGATCCAGATACTTCCTCAAACTGTTTAATGAATGCTTCTTCCTTTCCCTCACCCTGAATGGGTGGTCTGTAACAAACTCTCACCACAACGTCACCCTTACTGGACTCTCCTCTCATCCTGTCCTGCAAGGTATCAATCAGACTGTGACCCATCCCATTGAAGAGCTCCATACATCCGAGCTGCTCCTTCACAGAGAAAGCAACGCTCCCTCCTTGCATTCTCTGCCTGTCTTTCCTGAGGAACTTGTATTTGTCTATCGCAGCACTTCTGTCATGCAGCACAGGCTGTCCCACCAAATCTCATTAATGCCAGTGATGTCATAGTTTTGTGATTGCATGTGGAGTAATTTCTACTGCTAGTTTCCCAAGCTGTATGCATTTGTGTACATATTGAGGCAGGTGCTCCTATCTTATCTCTTGTTCTTGTTGCCCTGCACCCTTTTCTTTTGACCTCATCCATCACCACTCCACTTACATGTGGGTTGTAATCTCCCTCCCGCATCATTCCTAAAAAACTCTTTTCATGTCCCCTTTTACAGTCAACATTGCAGATGTATCCAGCTCTTAAATTAAGAAGCCTACTTATGTGTATACCCTAATGTAAATCTGAAATCCTAATTAAGCTGCTATCAGCGAAGCTCTTGACATGTGTGATACCCTCAACATCACATATTCATAGCATGAGACTGATTAAAAACAAGCATAAAGTTCAAGACCATAACCAGGATGTCTCTAAATCTTTCAGGTATATTATAGAAAGTATTATTCTACACTTCCAAATTAAATATCTTTATATATGTTTTCCTTGAAAGTATTAATTTAAATCTATAGTCAGATACTCTCGTTATACTAAAAACTGTAATAATAGTTCCTATTTTTAGAAAGCTGTATTGCAGTGTTTGTACACTGAATTCTACAAATATGTGTCATTCAGACCTTCCTAACAAAACATTATCTAAACCAAGAAAAAACAGAAACAAACACAGTAAATCAATTGATTTAAAATGAAAATGCAATTTATTAAAGTGACAGGAATATAGATGTTATAGTTTTTTTAACTACAACTAAACTGAAATATTTTGTTTCCGAACATTTGTAATAAAGTCAAAGATCAGAAAGGCACTCGAATTATTTCAAGCAGAAACAACAAAAGTTAGGTACTCAGAAAATCACCTTATAGCACCTGTATATTAAAACAGATAGACAGCTAACTGAAGATATTAAAAACTATGATTCTCTGCATTACTTCTAAGCCTTGTCCTTCACTCTTGAAGGAAAAAGCTTTCTCAAAACTGTTGATTTATTACCCAGGTCTCTCAAAATCTTACCCAGAAAGTCCTTCAAAATATTCTTAGTCTTCATTTTGCTTTTAATAATTTAAAATTCAATCATTATTGCACAGCGATTATATGCAATTTTACATCCCATTAACTCTGCTTTGTTTTAATTATAAAGATCCTTTGTTAGATTCCTTTAAATGATCCAGTTTATAATTTCAGGTTATCCTAGGGAGCACTTTAATTCCGCTGCACATTCATCAACTGTTTATGTCCTGTTAATTGTTGACAACTGCACAATTGCATTCTCTAGCTATGATTGATGAATTGCATTCACAAGTTTAGCTATTAAGCAGAATAAATATTTATAACAATTTCCAGTTAAAGGATTGTTATCTTTATACCCAAAAGGGTAAATTAAAAACGGATGGGCTGATTGCAAAGAGTGTTCTAGTAATGCACGCACACTTGTTCTAAAACACCTTTCTGACAAAAGTACATGCAGGAACATGTGTCTAAGGGCAGTTTGATTAGACATTCTGGATTTAAGCAGCAGTTCTTAAATACTACTTTGTTTTGAAAAGTTATTGTTAGAGGAGAGTAGAGGGTCCACTGATATCTTAATACCTGACTGCTAAAAATATGCAGATATAGGAGTTGTTCAGAATGAGCATTTTATCAATAGCGAGCATGCAATAATATGTGAATCCATTTGCCTGGTTGAGAAAATAAAAAGGGTCAAAATGGGATTCTATCCTACTATCCGAGAACATAAACTTATTATAATTATTCAGTCTATTACCATGTAATATTTATTGTATAATGTGCAGTACATGACCCACTCAGGTGAGCCCTATTGTGGTGCAAACTCATATTGCTGCTTCGTAGCAAGAAGAATTTGCAATGAAAGGACTATATTTCCAACTGCTATATTGCAATGTAACATCGTGTGTGTTCAGAGAATTTACACCAATCAAAAATTGGGTATAAATCTACGTACTCCCGTTTTCCAGATACTAATGTTCCTATATTCCTATCTCTGATGTTTGCTAGTCTTCCTTTTAAATGAATGCATGATTTAACCACTGAAATATCAGCTAGACAAAAAATATCCTATAATAAAGAGACGATTTGATACTTTACTATTGGTAATGACATACCATTGGTGAAAAAAAGAACCACACATAAAATGACAAAATCTCTTCAACAGGCGTATTGCTATATTTTTTTTTCAAGTGCACATATCAAGACATCTAGATTCAAATGGATTTAATGTACTGGCCAATACAAGTCACACACATTACACAAGTGGCCCCATTTGTCTTTGGCATTCCACTGCCAGGCAGGCCAAAGAGTCCCCCTTTGCTGCCCAGCTTGCTGGCTGAAAGTACTGACAAACATTGCACGGAGTAGCAGATATAAACAGATACAGCATTAAAATTACTTGCGGATTGATAATAAAGTATCTTAACAATTTGCAAAAGCAAGGCGGCTCTTATAAACTTAATGTCCTGTGTGTTTTACAGGACTCAAATTGGACCAGAAATTCTAGATAAAATAATTCCTCATGAACTGATAGTATAGAGAAGTGCATCTGTACAGTGAATGCTGTGCTCCTAAAACAGATGGAGCAGCAGATGGGTTTACAGATTGGGCTCCCTGGACTGTCTGGGTAAAACAACCTTGCTGCTCTGGAAAATGGTGGTTCAGTTCTCAAATAAACCCAAACCTATATACAGTTCACGGGAGCTCTATGTCCTTCTGTCAATAAACAAAATTTCAGAATGTACACATTTTCAAATTAAATATTTACTATATAAAGTATCTATACAATAAATCTCTTAATTAAAATGGCCTTTTCACAATCTTTTTGGAACAGATGGTAAGGAAGTATTATCACCCAATGGAATAAATGCAAAATGACTACTTGTTCAAAAGCTTTAAAATTAATTACCTTCCTTCATTGATGAGCTCAATAAATGCAAGTCCTGCATTCTTCTGAATAGAATTTTGCCATTCCTAAGAAGATAAAATATAACATGATCAAAACTCAAGGATTTTAAACCACATTTCTGAAGCTGACCCTTATGACTTCCTAAGGAGCTTGAATTCAGGCTGAACTTCTTAATTTAATGTTTTTCTTTGTTTTTCTTTTTCTTTTTCTTTTTTTTTTCCAAAAAAAGAATGACCTGATCATTTAAAAACTGTAATTCATTCTGATTTTCAAATAAATTTTAGGTGGTCATGCTTTCGGTTTCACCCTTAAGCAAGTTTTAGTTTCCTTGTCTAGAGAACATGAAAACACATCTTGTTTCTCCAATTCATACAGTTGCTCAATGAACATATTAAGTGCAACAAAGTACGGCAGTAATAGTTTCTTCTCTTTGCTTCACTGTTACACCTTGTACATTTTTCATATAGAGCAGGCAATAATCTGTGTACCATCCATCCCTCCTTGAGTTCAATATTTGTTTCTTCCCCATTATAAGTGCAAAAAAACCCAGTTGCTAATAACAAACTGAGTTTTTAAAATTCTTATACTATTAACATGGATTTCCAAGATAAAATTTCAAAACTTATTTAAACCACTTAATAGATATTAAAAGGTAACACCATTTACTTCATATACCACTAAATTAAAGAGAAAATTCTCAATGCATTACAAAGAGCTTTTTGCCATATAACCCACTGCTTCTATCACACCAACAGACTATTGATACTTGAGATGAAAAAAGGTCGAGATATCTCTCTAGCAAGTAAAGTTTACTTTTTGGGGGGATAATTCCTTAAAACTTTTCTTTAAGAGTAATAAACATTTACTTTTCATCATACAGAAAAACAAATCAAAATACATTAGCTGGATTACAGTTCAGAGAGAAATTCTCTAGTTTGAGACTTCATGTTATAAACAAAAAACGGGTAGAGAGGGTAACAGTTACAGACCTGTTCTGCTTTACATTTCCTTTTTTCCAGGACTAAAAAATCAGGCAGAAATCCCCAATGCTTGTTTCCTGATATGGGCAAAGATGATTAGCTTTGCACAGATAAGGAAATTTTCTCAAATAATAGTTGTGAAAACTAGTCACTAATCAGCAAGGTGCTTCTTACTGATCCTATGAAAATTCACAGATTTGACCAAGTCATGCATTTTAAAAAAAGCCTAACAACAATAATCTTGTGCTCATGATTGGTTTTACAAGAGGCAAGCTACTGAAATACCCAAATAATGAACATACTCTTAACCTATTACTGAGCTGGTGAGTCCCGATGAGGGAAGATGGAGTATCAGCACTCAAGCCTCTAGCTTGTGGGCTAGAAAACCATTGTAACAGGTCCTTTCTTCAGTGATGTTGGTTTTGTTCTTTTCCAAATCCAGTAACTGAAGCAAGCCTAATGATCTAATTTTTGGAAGCAATTAAATCACCTTAGTATAGTATAAAGTCACTTTGAGAAACTAAGAAGGAAAGGATTCAATTACCTGCACATAGGCACCTAGTGCCATTTTAAGAAACGACAGTCTGGCTTAGAGATAGTATCTGAGGTGTAGCATTATTATTATTTTTTTTTAATCAGGGCCTTTTACTGTACACTATAAAAACCCCTATTAGCATTTTCTTTTGAGATGCTTTTTTGCACCACAGCTACTATGACTCTGCAGTCAGGAAAGCAGAACTGGTGTGACTACAATTTAGGAAAGAAGTTGAAAAGAGAGAAGACAAAAAAAAAAAAAAAAGGCTTCCTGAGACAGCTAGAAGAAAGCATGCTAATTAAATTTTTAAAGAGAGACAGAGGGTCTCCCTGTGTCTGCAAAAGACCAAGAGATTCTTGCAAGTCTTTTGTCAGATCTTCCTGCTCAGTGCAAATGTCTCAGATACTGCAGGACATCAAAAATGGCTAACTGGATTTTAGGTGAGGTATCTTAAGGTACCTAAAAAGCCATTAGATATCTATGTGGCAAATCTCTTCAGAAAGAAACAAATCTCTTATGTCTCCATAGGTGGCAAATCTCATCAATTTATTCAAAGTAATTATTCACGATGAAAATGTGTGAAACCTGCCCAACTACCTACCAAAAACTAGTGAAAACATAATGATGCAGAACCAGAAAGAAACGAGGATTCATGGTTCATGCATTGCTTCACTACAAACTCACTACTACAAACTTCACTACAAACTCCCAACCCTCCATTAATCCACAAATAAGGGAATAATTATCACTACTATAATTTCCTCTCAGTTTTAGGCATAATTTATCATAACAGATTCACGATCCTGAGAGGTGAACTGTACTTGTGAAGAGGCACCTGGTTTCCTTTTTCTCAGTTTCTTTTTAAAAGACCCAGACAATAAACTGAAATACTTAGAAATGCCAGCATTACAGTTGCCTTTGCAATGGCTGTTCAGATCACTGCATGCACTTTAAGAAGTGGATTAAGATGTGGAGTTATACGCTCAAAGAATGTGCGGTGATTTTGTTTACATTATCTTAGATTCCACAGAAAATCTTTCTCACCCTTGAGATGCAAGAAGCAGAACGATAAACACCAAATGTAATGGACACAGCGACAGTAGTTGGAAAATTTATGTTATAGGCAAGTAGAATCATTACACAGACATTTGGTTATTAGCGGCTAAGTGCTTGAATGACCACACTACATCTCAGGTGGTTTTGGTGTAGTTCATATCCTGAATCTTCTGGGCCTTAAAACAAGAGCTGGGCAACTCTTCTGTACCTCAAAAATGCTGATGCCAATTACATGCTGAAGTAACGGAAGACTTCGACAAAATCGTATACCAGAGAATTTCTTCTGTACATGAAGGATGCGTTGACCTTTCTTCCCTTGGGGGTCCTGCTTGACAGGGCAGTGGGGATGACTATTACTGCCAGCAGTGCACCTCTCAGAACAAGGTATGGTATAGAAGACTCGAGGATAGAGGCACACTTAGAGACTGTCTAACACAAGACAGTGTTTAAGAATGATAACACTTATCACTTCTTTGTACTAAAACCAGAATGAAGATATCAAATTTCATTTTTAACTTTATTCATGTAGAAAGAAATAAAAAAATTGTCCTCATACACAATAACTCAACATTATAACTTTAGACATTCAGTTCAATTACTGTCCACTATGGCTACATTCTAAATATGTTATATTAGGTAAACTTCTATTGAAGACATCAAAAATGTACTAAGTGATTAGGATACTGGTAATTGCCGTGCCCCTGCCCTCACCTAACTTGTCCTCCTCCTCTATTCTGTCGTTGCTTGAAAAGCGTCACTGCATCCAGAAAGCATCAGTACACATTCCCTGACAGACAGTTCAGACTGAATCCTGTTATGAAACTGTCCATGCAGAGGAGGACAGGAGATGAATAAAACTGGGATGATAGTAAAAGGCTAAAACTTCTCAATAATGAACAGTAGACATATTACTTGAAATTCAGGGGTTTTTTTTTCTTTCAAATCATGACGTACATTTTCTTACTCTCTGATATTCTTACAATTTTTAATTTTGAGTGTGTTTTCCTAGTCCTATTTCTTTAAAATTCTCCAATCCCCAGTACATTAAAAAAAAAAAAAAAGAGGTTAGACAGTATTAACAAATTTAGCAACACGTTAAATTGATACCAGAAAATTTGCACAGATAAAAAATAATAGTGAAGGAGCAAAAAAGGAACAACTAGATGTGGCATGCTAAGAACTTTTTTTAGTTTCTATTATACTTCTTTCAAAATCAACCTTTGCTTACAATCATCTTTAAATTTTTATTCATGATGATTAGAAAATTTCTAAAAAAAAATCTTGTGATAGTATTAAAACATAAATAATAAATCTGACATAGTATCTTGATAAAAAAAGGAATAATGATTCTCAGAGTTTTCATAATTTACATGAGAGCTCTCACTCTTTCCAATATCTGCAAGGAAGTCTAAAATTGTGTCACAAATGACAAGTTTCTCAACAAGCTGCAGTTACTGAATGGACAGATAACTGGTCTAGTAATCACCCTACAATTCTCCTTCCACTACAGGTGCCCCTATCTCAAGCAGTTGTAGCTTCTTTGATTTCTCTCTTCTCCACATCTTAAACTAATCTGAGTATTTTTTTTTCTTTCTGGCATATTGAATATTTATTGAATTTTCTAGTCTAAGGTATTAATAACTCAGATGATACGTCAATTCTTCAGTCACTATATTTTAATCATAACTTCTTGAGACAGATGAAATTCTATTATACTGACTCTCTTCTTTCTGGAACCTTGAATATGTTTGAAGAAAAGTCTTGTACAGAGCTGAACAGGTGCTACATTTTATCAGGATAAGGAAGGGGAAATTTTATAAAAATGTGTTTGCAATTCACAACATGCATGTAATTTAGCTTGGATTTGAACTCCACGTTGTGAAGTTACCTTCTAAAATCACCAGTAACTTGCTTTACTTCATTTAAGAGGAAAGATTCAAAGGAAATGTTACAAGATTGAAGGAAATGTTTCTTTATGGCAGAAAACCATGTCCATTAAAAGTAGGTAAAACCAGAAAAACTAACTGATTTCAAGATACAGCCTCATAAATTTTTTATCAGATTGCTCATAAATTTTTGAGAAGATTATATGGTTTTTAAGATCATAGGACTGTCCCTACCATTCCTAGAAGAATTGAACTAAAGATATTGGAGTCTTAAAACCTTCCATTATTGTTTGGAATGAGAATCAGATCTAAGAATTCCAGTTTTACTGCCTTTATCCTTCTCTCACACTCACATGTATACTGCTGATAGATGATAAATAAAATGTATTTTGGTCTACTCTTTCAAGTAAATTTGGGATCAATTTCAGGATTTTATGATAGGTCATCCATTTTAAAAGCGACTATTTCCCACAATAAGGAAGTTGCAGAATGACTGACGACATCCTCCTGGAAGGCAAATCTGCAAGTATTGGAATACACCGGGCCTCTGGCCAAATCACAGAAAGGAAAAGAATGTGAAACCTTCACAACACTATTTATGTGAATATGACTTTAACAATGCAGCAAAGGTAATAGGAAGTTTCAGATTTCACTTTCACAAGACTAAAGCCCAATTTTTCCTTTATTTTCTTGACTTGGAGTAATATGTTAATTTTTCGCTTTCTTGGAAACACACAGACCCATTGCCCTTCTGATCACCTGTGGTAATTGCCCAATTTATCTTGGAAATGAAGTCAAACGTTCCCAGAGGAACATTTCATTGGTATCTTAAAGGAAAAGAGAAAAAAAAATTCCACAACTGCAAAAACGTTTACATTATCCAAACAACACTAGGGAAATGGCCAAATTTATTTAGATGACACAATATTAACCTTAATCACCTTATAGAAATTCTGCATATCTTCTAATGCAGTCAGAAGATATGTGCTAGAAGATAAATGCACCTGCATAACTTCTAGAGCTTGCTTCCTGACTGGAAAAATAGTTCTTAATTTAAGAGACAATAAAGTTATTATTAACAACATGTGTTGCTACGTACTGCTATTAATCTTAAAAGCCAGTCCACTTATTACTCAACCAATCTTTGATGTTAGAGGTGGATAACTAATTTGAAGTCTTCCAAAATGCACCATTGAAGAGAAGACTTTTTGATGAACAGAAAACTACTCCTCACATTGTCTCCATTATATATATAATGCCCCCCCCCCAAACTATGGTATATTTATTAATAATGATGGCCTCCAATAATGAACTTTTGCAGCCTTGCAGCCCTTTAAGAAACACCGGCTGACTCTGACTTTCTCAGTGTTTTCCTCTGATCTAAGATCCTTCTCAATTGTAGGCAACTTAATAGAGAAGGCACCTTGCCATATTAGGATATGGGGAAAGTAATTCTTATATTTTTCTGATCCTGCCTGTTTTGCCATGAATCTGGAAGAGGTTCAGATCAGCATCTCGCTGATGTGTAATAAATGTCATCTTTGACATTTTTTGACAAAAATACTCTGACAAGGACAGGAAAGAGACAGGACCAGAAGTTCCATGATGACTCTGATTTAAGTAAGATATTCAAGAAGAGATTCTGGTTATTACTAAAGGCAAAACTCAGAAGTAGTTTTCTGAGTGTACAGTGATCTGGAAGGACATCTCACAGAATAATCAAGGAAGTAACATTGCCCAACAAGTAGGAAAGAATACACTGATGGTTTCCATTTGAAAGCTACATTATCAGAAGCAGATGGCCAAGAGATGAAGACTGAGATTGGGCTGGAAGACATTCCACACATGGACAAGGAATTAATGAAAGAAAATTCTCTGACACCCCTTTAGAGTTAAAAAAAAAAAAAAAAGAGATAATGCAAAGTGATCATCTTTTGGCAAACTTCCAGAATTCTATAAAGCAAGTGAGAAACACTGGGGGGTGGGGAGGAACAACCACCCCCCAACAAACCACTTAATTTCTAGAGAAAAACAATATAAAGGAAAATGTTTTCTACTTCCCCTGCAGCTTGTACTGGAGTTCATTTCTGTTTTTGGAAATTACACTAAGTGTGTATATCAACCTTTTTTTGTATAGGCCATGTTCTAGATTATGAAGAGCCACAAATCAACACCAGAACGTAGGTACATGATGTATTTGATAATGCATAAGGACACAGTAGAAATGTTGTTTCTCTCTTGCTGGACAAATTTTTGACAATATAGTCAAAATCGGTCCAAATAGGATGACAATATTAGAGAAAGTACTTGCTTCAGCTCCAAATACTTTACTTATTGAACCTCAATTTGAGTCTGTGATAAAAAGTGAAGTTACAAACCCTCAATTTGGAGCTACGTGACTGACATTTTCATACACCTTTCTAGTGCTTTGTCCAGTGTATGACAATCTGTGGGATTTTTTTTGGTTGTAACTTATTTCTCTCTCATCAAATGCCAAAATTCCACTCTTTTTTCTTGACTGCTACAGGGGCAGTCTTTCTTTCCTACAGCCTCAGCCACCCTACCAGCCACCTCCTATGAGCTATTGCTTTCATGGCTACTCTAGAAGTATAATCGGTTAAAAATTACTATTTTATCCAGAGTTACTTTTTATTTTGATGTGACTGTTTCCACCATTGCATGTATTAGTGAAAGGGAGCGAGCAGGAATATGGAGCTAGGCATGGAGAAGATATGATATCTCTGCCAGTGTGATTTGGGCCAGAGAGAAGCCTAAGCTGAACTTTGAAACTGCAGCCTAAGAGTCTGATTCCATTAGATGCAGAGATCTGAATTTACAGCTTGCTGCCATGAAAACACAAGTAGCATTTTCTCTCTTCTCCTCTGTGCTCCCAGATTTGCAATCCTGAATCCTTCTCCTTGAGTAGCTCTGGTGGTTTTTGAACGAGGGTCTCAGCCAGCTTAACCCACTAAACCAGGAAACAAATGTCTGAACAGTTTTCAGATGTGTTTGTGTCTTATGAAGGTCAGCACTGGCACAAAAGTGGTGTTAGCAGAGAAGAAGCTGCAGGACAGAAGCAGTGTAGCAGATCCAGAACTTTGTTAACTGTTTTCAAGATATGCTTGAAAAACGGATTATTGAAACAATGAGTTTCTGTATATTTGCATGTGTGTTTCTATGTATCTTTCCCTTACAGATCAAATCTTAATTCAGACTTTTGCAGTGATATGATATGCAGCGTTGTCTCCTCCTAGTTGCACTAGTACAAATACAGACAGTGGATAATCCAACAGGACAAATAGGAAAGCATGGCCAAAGGTACAACATCCAACTTGTTTCATGATTAGGAAAAAGAAAGATTAAAAAATTACACCTCCATAAGAATTTGCATAACCAACCTTAATTTTACCATTGAAGTTATATCAGATTTAATTTCCTAAGTAGATTAAGTCCTAGGTTCATTGTTCTTTAGAATTAAGAGAAGAAGTCATTACTTTTAACTTCTCTTCAGCCTTCCTACTGCAGCTGGTGCCAAAAAGACAAATAGCAAACACTTCTGTTAGTGTGCTACTATCACAGTTACTCTGAAAGAGCTACCACTAATCAAACAAAAATTAAGGAGTATGAGAATTCTAGGAATACCTTTGGAGGGAATAAATAAGGACCTATAAGCATAATCAAAGTTGAATCTAATACTGGCAACAGGAATAAATACATACAAAATTATTATAAATAAACCTATAATGACAATCAAAAGGTTTCTAATAATGCATAATATTAAAATGTAAAATAGACATACAAATAGTGTAGTACAGAAATAAAGCTAACTGTCTTAAGATGGAGCCTGCTAAGATACCTGTTAGCGTGGTGCTTGATGAGAAGGCACCGTACAGCAGAGCTGGAGAATTCCTACTTAAACTTTTCTGGAAAGCCTTGAATAGAGTATGTTTAGTATCAAGAAGCATGGATTGTGTTTCTATTATATGAATCCCACATTTCAGGGCTTCTTCTGGTCAGCTGTAGGGATCAGAAAAGGATTTATTTTTCTGCTTGTTTTCTGGGTTGGGCAGCTGCCAGTTTCTGAAGCCCAAGAGCTATCCCATACTTTGAGGCAGAATGCACATTTAGACGTGCTAGTACATACTGAAATCTCTCCAGTGCCTGGTTGATAGGTCTTCCTATATATTCTCAGAACTAAACCTATCACCAAATTTACTCAGTGAGAATTTCCCTCGAATTTGCACTGGCGAGGCATACCTTGTGGCAAGGTGGGGGGGGTTGCTTGGTTGTTTTTCCACCTCTCCTTGGAGTGGGATTAATTTATTGATATTGTTTAAAATTTTTTCTTGCCACTTAGGACAACAGGCATTGCACTCATTGGCCTTCCCCTCTCCCACCTTCTGCCCCATTTTGCCACTTTATAGTTTTGATTGCTATAGTATATATAGTAGTATACAACTACTATGTTTTACATGTGTCAAACTGCTGGAAAGTGTTTTATGGACTGAGCTGCATGGGAGCAGATCCTTCACAGATCAGTTTTGATTAAGTATGTACTGAATGGCTGCCTGTGATATGGAGAGACAGACTGCATTCAGCCCAAGCAGCGTCTAAGTTTCCAGGTTAATAGATAAGGCAATGTGGACAGACACAACTCACTTATGAGGCTCACACTGTTAACCAACCTTTGAAAGGCTTAGCTGAAGCTCAGTTTACCCATTAATTATATACTAGAGTTTGTCAAGTTATGGATATACTCTTGGTATAATTTGCTTTATTTAAGGCACTTTAAGTTCTATAATTTTTCATAAAAGTAAACAATTTACGGAATCTACTTACAGCCTAATTATAAGAGGGATCATGTGTTATCATTAATTTGAGAACCTCCTAACAGGTTTTAATTGCCAGTTTTAAGTAAAGCATTTCTTGGTTATGTATATCTTTTTCCTCATTCCTCATACAGTTTTTCTAATAAAAGCCTGTTTACAAGGGATAGCATCTAAAATAAATCTTTTTCCTCAACATAGTGATTCAGAAGCAGATTATTTTCATTCTAGTTTTGATATTTCCTTTGTAGGCTCCTGAATTACAATCTTGATCAAACTTCCAACATGGGGGGAGGGGAAATCAGCAGAATGAATGATGTATTGAAAACTACAAAACCCTGAAAGTTGTCAGATATTCTACACGTATTCTACAGTCACAAATGACATAGCATTTTTTCCCTAAACTAACCATTTATCCATTATAATAGTTATATTTTTAAACAGGTCAGGTAGCAAGATGTCTTAAATACTAAGACAGTATTTTCTGTTTAAGAAAATAAATTTCCCCTGTTAATAGATAAGATACATAAAAATACAAGTGGCATGAGATAAAAATCCTTTGGGATAACAGCATTCAGTTTCTGCAGAAGCTGTATCCCCAAAGAGAAAAATTTGCAAAAGATCTGGAAGTAATTAGAAACTATTGTAATGTTTTGGCTAGGAAAAAAAAAAAAAGAAAGAATAAGAAAAAAGTAATTGAAATCTAAATCTGAAGTAAGAAGGAACTACATTTGCAAAAATTAAAGTTGTATTTTTATAAAAAGTTGTATGGTTTATTGAAGAAATCTGCCACTCCAACAGCAACACAGCTGTGACATGCTCAACTAGGCCGAGGGAACAAAGACCAGCTAATCAAGCACAGATTTTGTCAAACATAACACATCTTCATCCATTTTATGTTAAAATAGACTAAATCCAAATGAAAATGCCTGTTTTATGAAAAGTGAAAATCATTATATGTTTATTATCAATTATCTAGAAAAAAAAATATATTTCAAGTACTTGGATGTATGCTTTTGGTTTATATAAGAAATAAAGAAAATAAAGCCTTCAAATTAACCTAAATTTAATCTAGTGAAGTAGGTGATAATAGGAAAAAATAAAATAGGTGCAGGGAACCAAGTTACAGTACAAGAGAGATTCTGAAAATACAAAGAGTAGAACTTTTTGTTCTTCCCCAAACCCACAAATGATGCACTATCCCTACAGGAGTTCCTTTAAAACTTAAAATGTATTTTTCACAGAAACTCCAAATTCCTTTGGGGGAAAGGCTTGATTGCATATCCCTCAGAGTCTAAAAGGCTGCCCATATGAACTGAATTATCCATGACATGTACCTTCAGACATTTGTAATGTGATATTTCATGTAAATTTAGACCATACCTTGGACGTGAGCCGCTGGCAATGTTGATTTTATTCAGGAGCTCAGATAAGAAAAAAAATTCTGACATCCTTGCTAATCTGTAGTCGTTAACATGGAATTTCCAACATAAAGAGCATAAAAGCATCTAATTTGCTGTAGCAAATGAAACGAAAACAAACTTTGCATTTCCCTTTCCTTTTCAATGTCTAAAGTTACTCTGTTCTGTGCAAACAAAATTGTACTTTTCAAAGGTTTTTAATATCGTCATCTATCTTTTGAATGACACATTTCAAACTTCCCCACATAATCTGTAAAATGTCATTCAGTTTGAATATGAAGGATTTACCCATGTTAGGAAGAAAAGCCCTAGTTACATTAGGATTATTAAAAACCAGAGTACTTTATATACTCTTTCCAGTCCATATTACTCAATTTATCATATGGAAAAGCTCAGGTACCACTATCTGGCTTTTTAGAGATGAGTTAACCTCATTTGCTGCGGACAACATCTCCTAAACTCCTAATTCCAAGTTCTGCTAGCTATAGGCTGGATTACGATATTTGTCTGTCTGCTATTCTCTTCTAGCCATTTTACGTATCAGTATTTTTATAGCATTTACCTCTTATTTTCTTTTGACACATAGTTTTAAAATGTAAATAGAAAAAATTAACTAATTTTTTTTCCTGCAGGTGAATAGAACTACAGACCTGGTTGTTTAGTACACCTACAGGATTAAATACAGTATTCTGTGCAGATGCAATTTACAGAAGCAATACTTTTGGAGTTAGGAAGGTGAGTGGAGGAGAATGCAATTTGCACCACTACAGCCCCCTGTTGACCAATTCCTGTAGAAACATTTAACATCACTCCACCAACAAACATTACAGCATTAGCTTCTGAAGTACTCAGTAATAAATGGACATCAGGACACAAAGTCTTCCTTATTTAGCAGATAGGGAAACAACCCTAAAGTATCAGATGGTGTATAAAAAACTAAAAGCTTGCAATTTCTCCAAGTAATTGGGTAGATGGAAAATAGCTCTCCCAAGCAAACATTGAAGAAAACGAATAAATGTTCAAAATTTGAAAATGATTAGGCTCTTTACATTATCTCAGGTATAAAATGAAGCTTATTTTTAAAATAGTCAAATATTTTGAAATAATAAATAACATGTATAATAGTCATAAAAATAACAAATTGATTTAGCTGCATTTGTTACATAGCTTTACTGGGATGTCTAAAGAAAAAGCATTGCAGAAAGAGCTTAAATTTCTCTCTCTTCCTTTCAATCAATATCTGAGGCAAAGTTTCATCTCTAGGGCCCTTAATGGCAGGAATTCCTGGAGCCAGCAAATGAGTAATGTTAAACCTATGATTAGATGATGAGGCCATCAAAGACACTAGACCCTAATGCTACATTCCACTTTATTCCTGAGAACTGCAGTAAAACCAAAGGCTAGAGAAGAAAGGATTGTAAGTTATTCCTTGCCACAAGAAAAGGTTTAAAAAGCTGCTAAAAAAAAGAAAAAAAAAAGTTGCATGACATGAACATAGGGCTCAAAAAACTTAATGGATCTTTTGGAATTTTCCTGGAACCCAGGACTTCACCATTAGGTAACAAATTTTTCAAGTGCCCTGCTGGAGAAGGTTTGAAGTTCAAACCCCACTGAGGATTCCTGCCAGGGATGTATTATTCTTTTACTTTTCCTTAACCAATATCCACCCTGGCTAAAAGAGGGGCTAAAGGAAGAGGAAAAAAAAAAAGGAAAACAAGATTTAATGATTTCCTTATGACACAAGCTTGACGAAACGCAACCTATGGACTGGCAAACAGCAGGTAAGTTGGAACTCCCTCCCCCAAAATCAGTTGTAAATGTTAATTATTTTCAGATAAATTCCTCAAAAGTGGATTTTCATTTCAATTACCCCCAGAAACTCATTTGTTTTCAGTACATTTTTTGTGCATGTTCTCAATGTACAGCAGTGAATGCTCAAGTAAAACTACAAACAAGTAATTTTCCTTGGTAGTAATATAACAAGTTAACCTGGGCATTTTATATACTAACTTTGCTTGAGTTTAACTGGTATTATAAATCTGTGGGGAACTTGGTAAATGAAACACTGTTAATAAGTCTTTAGAGAAGTGTAAAAACTTGTGAAGTTATTTGGATCTGTTAGGCCATTATATTTTTCTTATATTTTACAAAATGAGCAAAATTCTAAAATGTTTACTGGCAGTTTAAAGTAAAAGGCTATATATATGAATTTAGGCAATAACACTGCTGACAAAACAAATAAAATTAAAATTGAGATGTAAACAATCCAAACAGTATGAGGAATTATTTTAGTTTTGAATATTTTACTTGTGAAAGCAATTCAAAATGTTAATTGATTCAGAATTCTGAGAATCCTATTACTGCTATGCTAAGAAAAAAAAAATAACCACAACATTTTTAAAATACTCTGCTTCTGCCAGTTCCTGAGGACTACCTAAGTCATGTTCCTCTGCTTTTTATATACTGACAGCTATATAAAACATGCAATAAGTTATGTCACGTGTACCAAAAGTAATACTCACCACAAAGTAAGATTTTAAAAAATTGGTAATACAAAGACAGATTTTAACATAAAATTATGAAAACAGTATCATATTTACTTATTCCAAATAAGAACTGGCTTGAAAGAGAGTTCATGCACAGAAAAAGTGCATAATGTACATCCATACACTTTTCAAAACAGATGCAAATATACATTTTAATTGCTGTGAATATACTGACACTATGGAACATATAAAAAAAACCCCTACAACTTACATGGTACTAGAAGAGATTAATTTGTATTTTGTTATACTGAAATGGAAGAATGAAAAAAACCCAGCAAGATACAATTCTTAGGCTGGCAGTAATCCAGCACTATGCAAAGAAACTAATACAATTAAAAGCAGAGAATGTCTTACCTGTGAACAAAGCAGCATAACAAGTTCAACCACTGAAGTACTCGACTTCATACAAACCAGACCTGCAATAAATAGTCAAAAATGAATTTAAAAGATTGGGGATATTTAGTTATTATAGCTCCGTGGTTTCAGAAATTCCATAAAATATCTGTGAGGTATATTTCTATCACTCAAATTCCCTGAAACAAGGTTCAAGCACAATTATCTGAGAATCTCAAACATACTTAAATGTTCAGAAAGCATCAGAGCATCATCTGGAATAATCTATACCAGGTTCAGGATAGAATGTTTTTTTAATTAAGTCTTTTTGGCATTTAGCTCAGTTCACCATTTAAATAAATAAATAAATAAATACTTATCTATATAATCCAAAGCAATTTAATATATGATAAACATAAGAAAACAATCTTTGAAAACTAAATCCTGTAAATTCTTAAGAATAACCTGATCAGACATTAACAGCTAGAGAATAAGGCCTCTGCTTAGAAATTATTTTAATTTTCATCTGGTAATTGATTTTCCTGTAATTGAAAGCTTGAATATTAATACAAGAGGCATTAATGTGAAATATTATTTTTATTAAAATTATAATCTATAATTTGTAGTCCGTGTTTTTTAAAACAAACTTTGAATTATGCAGTATAATTGTTACTCATTGTTTTGTACTTAATTTGAATAATTAATACCTAATAACATTGCCACTATTGGAAATACTTCTTTGCAGCTTTGGAAATGCAAATTTACTTTCTGAGAGAAGCATAGCATATCTAAGTATTTAAAAGATGCATTGCAAAGAGACAAGGAGGAAATTACACTTCTACTGTTAACTCTATATGGTAGTTCCTGTTACCTAAAATCATATAGGCAACACATTGATACGTTGGTTTAGGGCATGGAAACACTCTGGTTGTGTTATAAAAATGATAAATACACAAATATAAAGCTTACAACTAAGGACTAAATAGGAAGCTGAAAAGCAAACTGATGTGCTTTAAGTAGGTTTCTACAAACAGCGATTAGAGACAAAAGCACTCCTACACAATAGCACATATATTTATTGCGGGTAGCGGATAAATACCCTTTTGTGCCCATTTTGCTAACAACCCCATCCTTATTGTACAGTAACAGAGAACAAGCTGTAAGAAGCCGCTAGGATTCCGTTCTATCAGATATATGGGCAGACAGTTAACTAATTAAATAAGAGGCAGATGTGCAAAGCTCATTTAGGGAGACAATTGCTGTAATTGATCAGCTATTCTCATGCTCAAGTGCTAGAGGATCAGAAAGATTAATGGGGTACTTATCACCTGCAGGCTACCTCCACTGTTTGAAAGCTGACAAAGAAAATCCAAACTGAAGACTGAACTCTACAGTTAAACCAATGCAGGTAGCACAGACACATCAAATATTTTATCTTAGAAAGTTCTCTGGTTTATTATGAATCCACCTCATATTCTGTAAAACTAAAAAAAAAAGTCTTTTCTGTCACATGCTCACTTATCTTCTTTCAAAATCAGACCTCAGGTGTATTAAAACATGATCGAGTCAAAATAATGGTCTTAGAAACATATTCCCATGCTACAGTCTTCTAAGTTTGTACATGTCTTTACCTTCTGATTTTGCATCAAAACAACAAATGTCTCCATCATACACATTTTTGAAAAATAAACCAATTAAATTATATAACAAATGTTTATGCATCAGTATTAATTTGTTTGTATCTTCACCAGGTTTCCAAAAAGAATAGAAAACTCAATGCAAAATATACACCTTAAAGAGAAACACATAATGACTATTTCCTGGCTTAATGTATTAAATTAGAAGTTTTTAACTTTCAAAGACAGTTGGTGATACTTATGCCACCTGTGTAGCTTCAAATGATATGAAAGAAAGTTTGGAGCATGGATCAAAATAAACGTGCCTAAAATGGCACAAGGCTAGGATAAATACTCCCGATTATTATCCAGATAACAATGATGAGTCTTAATGACACAAAGGCTGTATATATAATAAAACAGGACTCTCTGAAGGAAGTGATAATCACCTTAGTGCAAAATTTTCAGTTTACAATAATAAGAATTTTTATATACTATCATTTTTTAAGGCCTGATGATTCTACGGGCTTGAGTAAAATGATCATCTGACCTAAAACTGATGTCTTTTTTCTATGTGTATGGATATCACTTGATAACTTTTTGTATATCACATCTAATCAACTGCAAGCTTGGATGTAGCATTCTAGCATCGGAAAGGCGAATCTAACTGATTTTGATGAAATTAAGAAAGAGGAGGATACAGAACTGACATCTGGTTAGCACATCAGCACACCCATGAGTTGTAACCAGCTCTGTAATCACCTGCTGATGAAACAACCATTGATAATAGCCATTAACACCTCTCATAACCAGAAGTATTCAAAACTTGATGTTCTAAGAGGCTGGTTTTCACGTCAAAAAGAAACAAATAACTATCTTAGAGACTGTAGCGCTTTTCGCATGTGAAGATAGAGGGAGATAGGAAAGCCTCACAAAAGAAGCTCATGGTGTCAAAGATGGATGCAAGGAATACGCTTTGCAGGGAGCTCAGTCTACAGCAGAAACGAAGTGTGCAGCGCACTTAGCAAATAAGCAAAATAAGGAGTAGCCATAACAGAAAATAGGGAATCCCATGCATCTTGATGAGTAGGAAGAAGGAAATAGAAACAGAAGTACTTTCTATTAATCTTTAAGTATTCATACCACGCATTCCTTGAAGTAAAACAGAATACAGAAACGTGAAACATTCATAGCAGGGCCACCATTTCACGTTATAAGTTTCTTGCTTATCAGCCTCCTGCTCCCACTTCAGGGACTCCTTCCACTCAAATCATATGAGGGAAAGTGTGTGCCCTCCACTATATGCTCCATTTCCTCCTTCCTAGCTGCCAAGGGCTCTATTTTTGTGTCCTTTGTGCTTCTTCCCATTTTCGCTTATTCCTGATGAAGCAGGAAAGATTTGAAATAAATAAAGACTTTTTTCCAGTTACGCAAAACACAATCAATCTTCAGAGTTTACTGTCAGAGCTGTTGTGGAGTCAATAGTAGCGAATGATAAAAACAGATCAGACCTAATGGAGGACAGATCCATTTCTGCCTATTAGGAAAAACTGTCAGAATGCAATCTCTGGTTTATGAAGATCTCACATAATCAAAAGCTGTAGGAGAAGTTAAGAAAGAATCATCATCCCTGTCTTGCTGAACTTATCTTACATAGACCAGAAAAAAGATTATTTGAATAATCTTTTGGTTTTTAAATTTGTGTGAACCTCTGTTCCAGGAAGTCCAGCTTGTGTGAACTGCCTCCCTGCTTTTGGCTTGGTACAGACACTAAAACCATTTCCTTCAGCAGACAGTATATATTCTAAGAGACAAAAAAAAAGTAAAAGAGGACAAAAATGTTCTGCTCCCATTTTACAGACAGAAAAGAAGGCACAATTTGGTTGAGGTATCTTCACAAAATAAAAAGTAGAATTTGTAGCATGAATCGGAATAAAGATCAATTTCCTAAGCCCCAAATACACTGACAACAGCATTTATTCTTCCTCTTTATAGTTTTGCAGGATTTCACAGAGGTTTTTAGAATGTGCAAAATTTTATCAGTTTTAACATAATGAGAAACAAAAGTGATATCAAGCTTTGAAAAATAATGGCTTCTCTGATTGAGGAGAGCACACAAATTTATTTCAGTTCTTTCCCCCCACTTAACTCCAATGAGAAAAAGTATTTGCAATTCAAACTAAAACTGTTGCCTACATTCTTCAGCTGCAGATAAGTTCTTCCTATACCATCTGTATCAAATGCCATTAAGGAAGCTAATGTAATTACTAAAATACAAGCGGATATTTCCTGCATACAGCAAGGTTAAAAAGGTCATTGATTAACTGAATGGAGTATGTGCTTTTTATATTTGCTGTTCTTAGTACTTTTCTTCATGGTCTATTCTCAGTCCATTAAATATAGCCATCAAAATTCAGCAGTTTGATGGCAACAATGACCACATATATGGATGCAAAAACTGGGAGCATCAAGTGCGTGACCTTAGCTAATCTGGAATAAATGATGTATGCCTGGCAATTATCTTGAAATGCTCTGGTTTACTTGACTTCTTTTTCAATGTTCTTCTGTTGGCCCAAAGATATGCTAATTATTTCTTTTCACTATGACTTATTAATGTCTAAAAAAAGATTAATTTCAACTATACTATTTTAGTCATGCCTGTGGCATTAATAAATGTCATGGGTTCAAAACCTCGAAGTCACCATGCTGAACTAGTCAGTGTGAATTTCTATTTTGAAGAAATCTAACGTAGGCTGATAAAATCAATTTTTAAAAAAATCCTTATGAAATAAGATCACGGTTTTGAACTTCTTTTTATTATTATTAATACAATGTGTGTATGAGTCTAACTGAATACCACCACAATTTCATCTGGTCTTTATCAAGGTTTGCCTGCATTTTCTTTCAATGATTTTACTTTGTGTCAACTTAAAACCTTATTGGAGCTGGAATCAATTGTAATATTAGCAAAAACAAAAGTTAAATGTTTTTATACCTTATGTTGAACTTCGAAAAAAAGATGCAATTAACTATACTTTAGAGCCTGCAGAAATTTTTCACTCAATTATAGCTCCTACTTATCTGAAAGTCTCAGGTATGGCTAAATAAAAAGCTTGAGAAAGTTTAATCCTTTTAACCCAGCTCACAGAGAAAACTTGGCCTTTATTACTCCTGTACAGCATGTCATCAAAACTATAGGAGCCTTGTAAAGAAAAAAATGCTTATGACAAAACAAAGACATGCTATTATATGCATTATTTTATTAACATATGAAAAGAGCACAAAATGTACTTAGAAATTAGCATAAGGTCCTAAAACTAGACAAAAAAAAATCAGAAAATACTAGAATTCTCCTTTTTAACCTGTATTTTTGTAAGGTCAGCTATTTTCTTTTTCCTACTGATATAGTTTCCAGGTACTTTAAACAAAACCGTATTGTTTCAAATTGTTCCTTACAGCTACTGGTAACTCATACTGCGGTATCTCTTCCCATAATCCTCACTGACTTCTGTGCCAAGAGACAGAGTAGGAATTTTCCACTGGTAATGACCACTCGCAAATTGTGTCTCCATTTTTGATAGAACTTTCCCTTATACTCTGTTCAATACTTAGGAATTGCACAACAAGTTTTCAAGGACAGTTCATGCTGGTGACAGAAACTAAAGCAAGTTTTGGCTCTGATAGTACGAGGGAAAAATGTGATGGTGATGTTTTAGTTGGAAATGCAAGTTTTCCTTCAAGCTTATTTGTTCTTGCAAAATGTCTTCTTGCCAGCAAAATCTTATGGCAAATGTTTTCTTGAAATATTTTGCTAAATCCAACTTAGAATCAAATAAATAAACTTAGGATTTCTTTTTTGACCATTAATTAAAATTACTTGGATAGTTTAAATCTACATTATTCCCCCTCTGCCATATGTTGTCATTCAGAGAAACCTACATTCAAATTGATGGTTTTAATCAATTATCAAGTTGCTGGTGAGTTCACTACAGAACTAAAAAGAGAGCATGGAGGGAAAATTAAAGGTAGGTGAAAAGTTTGAAAGTAAATGCTAAGTATGTAAAACTATTAACTGAAATGACAGATGTTCTTATTCCAAGAAAAGTAATTATTAGAAAAAAAATAAGCAAGATGTGTATTAAACAGAATGTAATGTTTTGCAAGATTACACTCAAAATTGATTTTAGAACCATACATATGTCACATATTTTGTAGATGCTTAAATTACACTAATGGTCTTAATTCATGAAAAGCAAAGGCTGGCAAATATTCAGGAATTGCAGAAAGTCTGCAGATGGAAATCACAGCCGTGTTGCAAAATAATTACAATACTACTTTTACTAGATGAAAGGAAACGCTATTCCAAAGAACGTATACTCACTAAAATAACAAAGTCAGGGTTATGGATTTAACAATTCCCTTCAGCAGCCTTGACTGGCAGAACACAACATTACCACCAACTCTAGGGACCATGAAGGATGGCTGTATTAGTACTCCAGACCATCCTTTATATGGGTAGATCTCCTTTACAGAGCAAAAGAGTGACACAGAAAACCATGATGAATGTGAATTTGATTCAGTGCTTTTGCAGTTGATGAAGACAGTTACACTTCTTGGAAGATTTTTTGTTATGGTGAAAGACACTGCACAACACGTGTAATATTCTTTATATCTGGTACCCGAAAATCTAGGAAAAGCTATCATCCAGGTTATCAAATGAAATGCCTTTAAATACCTTTATCAGAAATCTTTAGAACTCATATCTTAAGATAAACACCTCAAATAAACACTGATAGGTCAACATAAAAAATAGATTTTAATCTGTTCAAACCTGACTCAAATGGTTCAGCCCGATTAGTCAAATTCGTAAAATAAAACAGATCTTAATACTAGGATAATATTTAAAAGAATAAGAATGCTATGTAACAGATTCTTGAATTATTTTATTAAAGTAAGAAAACCTATACTTCTTCACCACTGCAGTTACTAAAAAGGAATCTAAATGAGGACTATAAAATATCCAGATGGAATCACAGAATGGCAAAAACCCTTGAGAGCATACCTGCAGAGAGGGGATTTATTACAATGTATATATGATTTACTTTTTGAAATTACAGACTTTCGTACTGGGATCCCTTTTGAGCTGTAATGATATTGGCAAAACTGATGCTGGTGCCACATTACTCTGAAGAGCCTAGCCTTATACCAACGTATGGAATTTTTGTCAATTTTCCATTGGTGTTAATGGGATGCACAAATTCTCATTCATCAAATGAGGAGATCACTTAATCTCTAAAATAAAATCCACTACCACTGTTCAGTTTTGTATCTCACTGAAGATTTTCAAAACTGATCCAGTTTTTCATTTAGCGCCTTTGGTAATTTTTTCCTTGGCCAACGGTCCATTGGTATTTACTCAATATATGTATTTGTGTGTCTCTCTCTTTCTGTTAAAACAGTATCTCTTTGGGTGGATCTCTTTTCAAATATCTGTTGTGACGTAGTGAACTAATATGCTTATCTAATTGCTATACTAGGACAGATCTAAAATTTATATCAATCTATCATGTATCAACTGATAAATTGTTCTAATTAGTATTAATAACACAAAATTATTCTTTTCATATAAAAGAATACAACACAAATGTTAATTATAAGAAAACAATTCCCTGATACATTTAAGTGCAGCAGATTTTTTTGGAACAATATGATACTTACTATATACTAAAATTTTATTTGGAAACTAAATGTGTTTCGTTCTTTTCTGAAGTCCCCTTCTAGACCAGCGATCACACTGCACTGCAGCTGATCACATTAAAACACCTCCAATCTTGAAAATGTCTATAAAATGGAACTATTGCTTTTCTGTTGAAGTCTACTTCAGTTTCAGGTAGACTTGACTAACTTGTAAATGTTTTGGTGGAAGCCTGGAAGAACTAAAAAATAAACTACACTTAGACAGAGGTTCTGGAAAATCCAAACCTCTTATTTATCTAGAAAGAATCTCAATGAAAACCATTCCAATTTTTTTCCAAACACCCAACAGTCCACTGTGAAAATTAAAATATGCTCCTGAAAGTCTTCTGATTCCCTTTTTCTGCTTCCCCTTCCCTTTATCCTATGATATTACTCAAATAAGTGACTCAAAGTTATGGCTAAATTTCTGCCGCAGCTGCTGCCCTGGATATTTTATTTCAATGGATGGAGTAAGAAAAAAATTGATGGACAAAGCCATTTAAAAATGAATTCAAAATGTGAAAAATTAAAAGATTTTTCAAGTTTTGTCATGTGATATTTTCTCAAGATGCCATTCCTTTCCTGATCAAGTTGCTATTTTTGTGATTAAATTTGCAGAAAAATTACTAAATGAAAACAACCGATACCAAAGAAGTTGCCACATACTCAAGACACCTGGGAAAAAAACAAATATTCTGAGATTTTATGTTCTACTGATCCCTCACAATTTTCTTATTTAAATGAAGAAACATCTACCCCCTCCTTTCTCTTTTTTCTCAGTCCTTCACTTCCTCTCAAATCTGTCTTACAGGAAATACATTTAGAAGAATTACCTCAACAGTGAATTATTTTCAAAGAAGCACACAAGCAGAAATCAGAACATTAATTTTACTCAACCAAGCAAATGTTTATACTTTATACGTTCACTACACCTATGATGCTTTCTCTTCATCTCAAGAATCTTTTCCAATTCTTTCTAAAGCTGGCAAAAGTGACATCCTGAACAAGACGGATCATAAGGATGATCCCAAATGACAGTCTCTAGAATATCACGCTTTCCCTGAAAATGCAACAAGGAGCACAATTCAAATGCATTACTCAATGTTATTTTTCCTTAGGTATGAAGTTTTATTTTTCTCCTGAAATTTATCAACTTTTCCTTAGTGTCAGCCTATAACTTATTCCTATTTGATGCCCTATTTTCTGTGCTTACTCTTTTTTGTTTCTCTCTTCTTTTTTTAAACACAGGAATTGCCTTTTATTTCCTTCTTTCTACTACTACCTTCTAGATCTTTGTTACACTCTTTCCTATTATTAGGGGGAATATTATCATCGTGGCGTGACACAAGTGAAATGTGTGTATAGTGAATGACAAAAAAGGAAGGAGAGAAAAGGATAGGCTGCACAGCAGTAAAACCACTTACTCTTTACTGGTCCTCCTTATTTCCTTATATTTCTTCTCTTTGGCAATCTTGGGGCCATACTGAGAGATCAGTGAGTGAACCAGTGCAGCTACAAATAGGAAGTATCACAAAACCTCACAGAACTCATGCAGCTTCCTAAATGTCTAAGGCCAAGATGACTATTATTTTAACTAGGTGTGATCTCAGTAGCAGAACCCACCAGTTAATTTTTGTATCTAGTTGAGCAAACTGTTGATGAACTAATATTTTGTTTAGATGGTAATTGTTTTCTGAGAATTTGATAACAAGGAAAAAAAAAAGATCTCCATTTCCACACTGAACTTTGCTGACCTTAGCTGGCGGCCATCAGATCTTGCTGCTATCCTGAAGCCCTACTGACAAATGGTAATCATTCTAAAACAGTGTCTCTCAAAACACAGAACCGTACCACAGTCATAGATCTCTTGAAATAACTTGTATTTCTTGTGTTTCAGTTTTCTTTATTTACTTGACAGTAACATTGTTATGGGCTCTCCCTAGACCTGCTTTGACATCACTTTGCCATCTTAATTTGACATATCACAACTGTCTCTGTTGTCTGACAAGTTCTTTCAGCGTGAGGGTTTCCCATTGCAAGAAAATCTCCACAGACAACATCACTATTAGTAGAAAAAGATTGGATCATAAAATTCCATATACCAACAGACAAAAATAAGACATTATATAAGACAATATACGTTTAGCAGGTTTGGTTTTTTTGGTGAAGGTAAATTTTAACATAAAGTTAGGCTGAACACAGTAAAGATATATTCTCTTAGCCCTTGCAAAAATAATCCCAGGTCTGTAGGGAGTCTGTTAACATCTAGATAAATCAAGCTTGATGGTTCATTAATGTTTATGCTATCATTAACATTTTTTTCCTATCAAAAACAAAAGGCTCTAAAAATAGGTATATTTTTAAGATTCAAGTGTGGTAGTTTCTCAAGTCAATTGATTCAAGAGTTTTTGTGGAATATTTTTTGTTTATGCCTTGAAGGCATGGAAACAAGCTCATCCATATCCAATAGGATGAACTATAGAAGTGCCTTTAAATCATCAGGACAAGTAAGGGAGTTTTGTTAAACTCGGTCACTGATTTAAAGGTTTCAGTCTGGGTCATAAGAACAGGTGATAAGTAGACACAGAGTTAAGGAATATAGAAGGAGAAACTGTGACCAGGCCTAATGAGATTAGTTTTGTAAAGAACCTGGACATGTTGCTCAGGCTACACGGAAAAGGATTATTAGACTACGTCTCATGAGAAATACATCTTTCGGGGCAAAATCTGATACAGAGATGTTATTTGCACCCTATAGTTTATCAGAGTTAGGTAGTTCTCTGGAAAATACTGCTGGGATAATAAAGTAGATTGATACCATTTTTAAGCCTTTAGAGGACAAAGGGTGGGGCAAATACCAGCCTAACTGTTTCAAGTCCAAAATCAGGCAGAGTCCCCTGCTGAGTTCTGAATGATGAATTAAGTGGAATAAGAACCAGAGAACCTCTGCCTGTGGGGAGCTTCAGTCACAGCATGAACATCCTGTAGATACTGAATACCTTTTTGGCATACCACCTCGTTTTTCTTTGGACCTGGACAGTAGAGGAGAAAATAATAAGGGGGAAAAAGGTGGCTGTTCTAAAAAAAAAAATCGTACAACTTAGTCCAGTGTTACCATGCAGCACTGCTGTATACCTGATATGATGAGTCCACCTACAGGCTAAGTTACAGTAGTGCCTGTATATGTTAAGAACTTTCTCAAGAATCTTTAAAAAACTATTTCCTTGAAATAACGTTAAATAGATCTCTTGCTATTCTTTTTGTAGCAGGAGGCAAACTTATTGAAATAAAAAAGGGAAAAAAGAAAATTATTTTCCGTGAAAGCCGAAAGTTAGAACAAGAAGGAAGACAGAGGGACATCTGACCTGGATGGTATTAGGACAAAGAAGGAGTATGAAGTCATCAGGGAGGGTATTCTTCTAGAGTTTTAAGGCAAAAAGACCAGTCCTTTCTAGGCCTTATGGCTTGCAACTGGAATACAGACTACTAGCTTGAAAAAGAAACTTGTGAGAAAGGGCCCAATGCTGCTGAAGGTAAGTGGGACCTGAGGACCACAAACAACTCCTTTTCTTGCTCTTTAAGGGCTCCAATATTTTGTGCATTTCTTTATGTGCTTTAAAAGAACAGCAATTGGTATTGTTTGGTTTGTAATAATATAATTTTTATCATAGCACTTTTAACAGTAATTTAGTAACTTCAAACATCTACTGGTTTCTGTATTTTCAAGGATAACTTTCAGAGCTTCTTTTCAGCAAACTTGACTACTTTACACTGTTACCAGGTTTTGTTTTCCTGAGGGCACGTATTTATTTTTTCTTTACTGCTGCACTCTCTTAACCCCTTCTGTTGAATATATGTAGCTGATTCTAAACTTTACAATTAGTCTCACATTTCCAGTCATTTTTTCTCCATTGGCAAAGCAACAGACCCCCCCACCCCCATTTCTGCCTAATGGCAACTCCATACATTTTGGATTGTAAAGGTGTCTTGATTATTAATTAATGTAACAATGATAATATAATCAAGGACATATGATCTGAGTGCCAACAACAATTTCTACCCTTAAGTTACACTGGGACCACACAAGCCAAAGACAAAGGAGAGGGCATGAGCAGTTAACCTCTGCTACATAGTCTAATACATCTTAGTAAGTGTCCAATTCATTAGACAGGGATAGAGTGGCTCATATGTGTAATTAATTATTGGCAGGTTTACTTTCAAAAAGGTGCCAGATGCTATGCATTTCCTAGTTGCTATCTGGATCTCTGATCTATATGTTTCCTGCCACGTTAAACACCTGTTCAGAACATACTTCTGCACACAGGAACTTATGTAATTCAAGAGTTAAATATTCAAAATCAAATGAATGTGTATCCTCTTCACTTTCTGATGTTTGTAATTGTATCCCTTTAAAGGCATCATAAAGGAATATTATATGAAAGAAAAATATTCTGTAACTGGTGTGGGGGTCATTATAGTTTGAAGATTTCACTGTGGATAAATAGAGACTTCTGCTGTGGCACCTGCTCTTCAGTTCCTCCTCTGAATGCCAGTATTGGGATCTGTCTTGTCACTAGTAGCATATTCTGAAAAACAGTGTGGAAGTTGCAAAGCTTTGAACCTTGACTCTGCTGGAGTACGTGTAAATAAATAGGCAGATTTGATTATCCATTTAACCTTCCATCATTGCTTTGTTCCTACCATACAGACTTCTGGAAACTGGTGTTGTTTTCTGTCTCCATGTATATCTGAACCATCGATGAACACTTTCAATCCCAAAGTGTTTGCAGAAACAAGAGCACACTGTGGAGCCTTTCAGTAAGACACTAAGAGCTAATCATAGATAAAGAATTTCTTACAACAAATTTCTTACAAGCCTATAAATAGCAGTTTGAAATTAATAAACCTTTTTTTTCCTGTTTAGGAAGGGATTACAACATATGCAGGCAGGATTTCAATCAGCAGCAGCATTTTAAATTATATCAAATGGAAGATTTCAAGGCTTGTCATGCCCTGTTTCAAAACTACCTATTGTTTTCTTGATGGTAAAAACCAAATCTTGCAAATTACTTGCAGAAATTCATAAAGTAAAAAAGGAAAATACATAAAAAACATCCTCACAGTGCAAATCAACATTCAAAGCTTGTAACAATATAAAGTTATTCAATGTATTGTTAGTGATGATGAATGTTTTTAAACTTACTGAAGAAAAGCATTATTTGTAACTCATTATTGTTCCAACCTCATTATCTAAACAGGGCTTGTTTTTGGACAGCAGTGTGATTTCTGGGATCTTTTTGCAAGTGTCTACAGTGAAATATAAAAAGAAATCTATGAACAGGAATCCTACTACCACAAATTAAGCAAATCTGTCTTCCAGAGGATTGGGTCAGGCAATTCACTGGCTTTAACTGCACTGTGCTAAGCCTGCAGCATCAACTCTTACCAGACATAGAAGAATGTACCCTGAGACGCCTAGGGCGCGTGGAAAGAAAGGAGTGGGAGGCGGCATGGCAGAGAAGAAATATATTATGAACTCCTTAGCCTTGAAAACCAATTCAGAGCTCCTGCCCCAGTACAAACCAGAGAACCCATAAGATTCCTGACCTGGACTGACCAGAGTGATCACGTCCATTGAGACACACACTGCAAAGGGCGCTAGCGTGACCACTGCATAACTTCCTCCCCGCAGAAACATTTTTAACACCTTGATTCTAACAGGGATCCTCTGAGGTCTAATAGGGTTGAGTTCCTACTGCACTCTCTCTCAGTCCCGCTTTACCAATTGCTTTCCTGTTACTTACTCTGCAATATCCATAGTGTTGTACCAACACAATATATTACACAGCTACAAATGAACCAGATGAGATTTTTTTTTAGTTACTTTTCAGTTTTCCATTTATTCACTACACGATGATGGTATACCCCAAATGATAGTGCAGAGCAAATATTGAAGTTGATTAAGAAATAGACATGTAACTACTGTTGCAGCCAAGACATTATAGAGTGTCTTTTCTTTAAACAGATACCTATATTCATGAATATTGTGCAAAAATAACATCTTTTAAGCATCTTTTGTTAAACTGGCTGTAACTGGCCAACACATTGAACAGTTATCAAGGGAGTAAAAGGCTGATCCTCCTCACCCGGTGTGATCACATAAGTCTCATATCGGCAAGAAATCACATTAAAGAATACGTATGGCTATGCATTCATACAGTTGCAAGGGGTGCCTGAAATCTGAGGATCAGACTATAGCTGGCATGAGCCCTGTATGAGGCTTGTCTGAATAGACAAACTTCATTATGCAGAGAAAGGAGAAAATGTTTTATACTAAAATGAGCTTCAAGGTAATGATTAAAGAAGTTCTTAAATAAAAAATAAAAATAAGTTTTTATATTTTTACATATATATATGAATACACATTAAAAAATCAGAAGAAAGGCTTATTTCATACAGTGACTTGAATACTGACCATTTTTGATGCCTCAAGGGAAGATTATATATTCTCGACTGCATCTGCAGTTGAGATGCAGTCAACTGCAGAACAAGGGAAAAACACTTTTTTTACTGATCTCTGCAGGTGGCTAGCTGACACTGAAGTACATCTATCTATGACCATATGAACAAATGCAGTGATGGCAACGTTAGAGCAAATTAAGGTTAATGCAGACTATCATTCCTTGTAGGGTATGGTACAGAGGAAATGGGGATTCACAGGCCACAAAGAAGCTCCAAAACCAGTCAGCAAATACATGACATTTTTCCTTCTGAGAAGCTGGGTTGAAGACTATATTTAGAAAGAATGTTTAAACAGTCATAAAGAGTACAAGTAACATCGATCTCAATACTTGATGGTAAGCCCTAGTAAAGTTTTCCGATATCCTTTAGCCTCATTAGGCATTCTGTTGGTAGAAAGGCTAAGACATCCCGTAGCATCTAACTTCTCTTTATCTCTTCTCCCTGGTACACTGAACAAATCAAGCTCCTTACATTGTACTTCATGGAGTTTATCTCCCATCCATCAATTACTCTTGTGCCCTGCTCTTTTGTTCCCTCTTCAGTGTGCGCGTATCATTCTTGAAGTGCTGACTATAGAACCAGATGATAGGAGTTTTACTGAAGTTGTGCACAGAAATGAAATCATCTCCTCATCTATTCTTCCTAGGCATCCAAGTTTTGGACAAGTCTTTGTTGCCTCAGCACTGAGCTAAGAGAGCCCCGAGTATGCTAATTTTTATAACAAACCCTACATTCTTTGAGTGGCTTCATCCCTCTTCTCCTACCCTCTAGGTATCGTCCATATTCTTTGTTCCTAGAGACTGGACTCAGGATTTGGCTGTGTTGAAATTTGGCTTTTTCTTGAGTTTCGGTTATTCCACAAAATGATTCAACATATCTCTCCAGTAGAATGCCTTTGCTTCTCACTTTGTATACCTCTGTCTAAGCAGTTAGCTTTGCCAGGAACAATTCTGCACCATAATCAAGACTGTTAATAAAAATATCAAAGTAGGATCAGCAAGTGGCTCATAGAAATTTCAGCACTATGAATAGCTTCGATTTTTATTTATGTGCTGTTAATTCCAGTTAATGTAAATTTTAAAATCATAACACTATTTTTTTATCCCCTTTCTCTCTTATTTGCTAATATTTATTCATTTCATTCAGAATGTTGGCTACATGCTGTGCTACAGACAGGTAAGCAATTACCAAAATTCTGATTAGTTGAGAGAAAACATGCCTGGACACACCAAGAAAAATATTTTGGATGTGGCAGAGTAAGATAAAAAAATGACAGAACATATGAACAGGAGAATAAAGTTCTTCAAGAGCATGCAATCTCTCTGCTTTATACCGTCTGTGCTCCTGAGCACAAAAATAATACAAAGGTTCTGAAAAGTTTCTAAGAGAAAGCCGAAGGGCACGTTAAGCATCAAAAAGTACTTTTTTTTCCAGAAAGTCTAAGGGATTTCCAGACTTCAACAGTATCTCAGCAAAATGGTAACCTTGTTCTTCCTAATACAAAACTAGGTATTGTTTGAGGGAATCAGAAACAAATTGTGCCAGCATTGGCAGATGCCACAGTGATGCTACACTAGTGGTCTTTGGGAGCTTTTGAAGTAGTGTCGTTTAGCACCCAAGTTCTATCTGTGGTTTCCAAAAGAATGTTTTGGGCAATTTTTCAATTGTTTCAAGAAGCCTCTGGTCAAATACCATACAAAACTAGTCCATCACCGCTTCTACTGAGTATTTTCACAGGGCCATGTGGTGAGTTAATGAGGAGAAACAGATTCTGCTCCTATCAGCACGAAAACGTTTTCTGTTTCATCTGATTTGAATTGTGCGTTTCAGAAACATGTCAAATATACACCAAAGAATTCCTAAGAGTTCTTTTGGAAAAGGGCTACCTGGCTGACCTTCTAGCCAAGTAACGATATAGGAAAATGAAAAGCATTGGTAACATTTGTTTGGTATGTCACTAAAGAGAAGGGAAAGCATTGTATGTGACTATATTTTGATCTTGAAACTATTGTAACAGTTCAGGACACTCCAAGAATAGCTGTAGTGAAAATACTTTTACCCATCTGTGCTTGACAAAAAGAGGATATAACTTTTCTTTCGGATACAGATCAGATTACATTTGCCTGTAACATTTTCACCTAAAAGCTAGAATGTTGTAATGCATTTTACAGGGGGGGAATTTGCAGACCATATGGAAACTAGAGTTAGTGAAAACATACCTGTGCAAGCATTAAATGGAACTCCATAATGAGCATTGCTAAGCTTAAATATGTGACCTACACATATTGCATGTTTGTTTCCAATTAGATTCTATACGGACAATTTTAACCTTTGCAACTTCTGTTCCCTGAGGCATTGAAAGAACCTCAGCTGATGAACCACAGTAGTGTTGGGCTGGTTTTGGTATACTCTGTTTGAAACTATTTGCATTCGATTGCAAATCAGTCCTTTTTAACCTGTCATGGAGGACACTTATTCTGGGAAGTTCAAATATTTGGAATATAGTAAGATACCTTTGAAGAAAGAACTGGTTGTGGAAAAAGGGACAAAAATGAGTACTATTTCAGTAAGTAAACAGACGAAGAGTTTTACCAACACATATTTCTGCAATGTCAGATTATTACTTGATAGAGTTCCTCTGCTACCAGTCACATTTTGGAATTTACATGAACAAATGTGAAAAATTAACAATTTTGAGTATGACTGGTCCAAGTTTTTGGTCTAGACTGACCAGATGATTATAGGCAGTTCATTTCAACTCCACTCAAGAGTCAAGAAGCCACTGCTTAGATGTTAAATATAGTTTCCTCAAAGAATAAATCAGCCAGTCTTCCATGGGACAGAATGATGATACAAGCTAAAAGAAAATGAGGTGGCACGGTATGACTGCAAGATTTTTCACCAAAAGTTCGAGACAGCTCAACTACTACAAAAAGGTGAAATCATAACTAAGTTGTATACACATTTCCAAATATATATTAACAATACCTATCTCAAAGCATCAGATATTCTGGAAAGTTTGCATAATTAACCTGTTTTAGAAGTATTAAAATTATTTTTTCCTTTGTGCTCTCTCTTCAGTATGCAAAACCTCAGCTACAAAACTTTGCATATTCTTACCAAGTCTGAAATGATTTAGTAATGCTTACACATATGCATGCACAAGAGCACTAGAGAGAGCTTCAGAAAAAAAGCGCACACTATCAAGGATGCCTGAAGGTATTCAGATTTTAGCAAAATCTGATGGGGAAAGGTTTCATACCATATGGAGGTTTTGAAAGACAGCAAGAGGAGGGAAGGTATTTTTATGTTTCAAGCTTGAATAATCAAAAGAAAAGGACACGCTTTACAGAATGCAACAGATATTTTTGTGGTGATCAATTTGAAAAACAGGCAGCACCTTTGGACTTGATTAAATAAAGTTTATTTGCTCCTTTTTAATTATTATAACTAAAACTTTTACACATAAAGCAACAAATTAAACTATTTCATATAAAACTGTCAAGCTAATTACTGCTTGCCAGTAAAAATCAAGTTCAAATTATCAAAGCCTCACAGGAATTGTCTGTACTCACATGTCTTGAATCATGCCACTAAAACCCTCTGTTTTGCAGAGTCATTACATGGAGAGCCCTTTCAAGCACTTCAAGGACCACCATTGGCTTTCAGTGAAAAATGACAGGAAATTTGTCAAAGTAAATCAGGCAATGGACTAGGAGAGAATTTAGAATTACCTTTAAAAGGGAACTTAACTAGGCAAGAATTCAGTTTAGTTGAGATCAAGGGTCTCATACAGGCAATGATGAAAGAAAAGATGAGAAGTACATGATGACTATAAAAGCAGATGAGTTCTCTGTTAAAAAAGAAAAAAAGCCCAACTATTTTAGAGGAAGCAAACAGAAATTCAAGTCCTGAGTCATGCAGTATAAAAATCTAAGCTGTGTTTGAATTTTTTTCCTTGCAGATTGCTATTTCAGTATCTTGGAAAGAAAGGACTAGTTCTTAGAAATCAGGAATGAGACAGCAATTGAAGAGGTTAGACATAACATTAAGGAAACGTGATGGGAAAGACAGTACTTATTTTGGAACTCGGTGTTTGGTTCATAAACAATGATTCCTGAGACTGAATTGGATGGCTGAGTCATAGATGGGACAAAATTTGGAAGAGCAGTTCAAGTGGGTATCGGAAGAAGGCTGCAGCCAACAAAACAATGTCTCTGTCTGGACAGGCAATGCGATAAACTCATACTGCCATATAGTCGTGAGGTTCCTGTGGCCTCTAGCTTGTCAGTCTTTGTCATATGCTGGGAACTGTTGGAGCCTTGTTCACACCATGAAACTGACCAAAAGACAAAGTCAGAACAGCATCAGTGAAGAATTTTTTTAATCTATAAAAGAGCTTAGGTGAAACCAAGATGATTTTATTCGTATTGTATAAAAACTATAGTGCAATTAATCAGTTGTCAAATGGAAAAAGATAACACTGCTACAAATTTTTCAATCAACTTCACTGAAATAAGAGACTTAAGAATGGAATCCATCAAATGTCTTACAGCCATCTCAATGTTCTCAATGAGCATCTCAGACGATTAACTTCAGGTGTCATTAAGTGAGAACTGCAACTTACTCATAGCTAGAAAATAAACAGTATAAATAACCTGAATCTTCTGAGAATTACTAAGCTACTATACCATTCCTTGGTATTATTAAACAATAATATTATTAAACAATAATTAGACAAAAAAGGAAAAGGCTATTCAGAAGATTTCAGTTACAAGGTGCAAATATTTCTAGTATTAAGAAAAAAAGAGGGCCAATGTTATGGGGAATAATAACTGAGACCATAGAAAGACTGTACACTAATATTTAGATAAAACACACGTATAATAGAAGGAGCTTTGGAATTTGAACACAAAGCTGTATTTTTCCTGCATAGACCTTCAAGCATTATAAACTTTGCCTTAATGAGACTTTTTCATAAAATCGTAGAATTTTTTAGGTTCTTAGGTAAAGACCTTTACGATCATCGAGACCAACCTCTCATTAAACAGTAATATTGTGTGTAAGAACAATTCTGGAAGGAAAAAGTTTACTTGACTGAATATGTTCTTCTGGATATGTGATGTGGGATCAATGCATGTTCATGCAAATTCCCCCATCACTATTTTAACTGCATTAGCACTGATTCATTACTTTCTGCACAAGCTTGCTGCATTTGCACTTTCTGCATAATTTCTGCATTACTTACTGCCTCACTTATGAGGATTCATTATTTTCCCCAAATGTCGTAACTACGAAGTAGTAAAGACAATGCATAAAACCCCACAAAAATCCTTGAAAGTGTTCAAGGATACTTTTCTTTAAAAAATCATCACTTTTTATTCCCCTCTAGGGACAACTCTCTATCTGCCCGTGTGAATCCAACTGATCCACCTGAGCAAATAGTGTCCTTACCAAATCTAGATGCAGGTATCAATAATGCTGGAGCAGTCTTCAATTTACTTTCTTCCATGGGAATTTATTACACTTTTTAATCTTATTTTTCACTAGTTTCTTAAAGTCAGGCTGAAAGATTTATACTAATATAATTATTCAGAGGTGGAAAGAGCAAATTGTAGAGAAGTTTTTGCATTCCAAGATGACAAGATGTATCTTTACACAGCATCTCACTTAGGGGAAAAAAAGGGGTACAAAAGCTATCACTTTTAATTTTTTTAAATGAAGTTAAATGCAAGGAAATGAAATCACAACACATTAACAACAGATTAATTTATTTATCAAAAATAGTTATATAAAGTCTTGTGAAAAGGAAATATTGTTCATATCAAATGACTAATAGGTAAAATAACATCATTTTATAACAGAAACAGTACCTTCAATCAACAGCTCTTGTCCATGACTGCCCAATAATGTTCGGGATAGGAAAGGGGCAAAGTCAACAAAAATTTCTCGCAGGAGAGGGGCCACCTTTTCTAAAGCTCTTTCAAGCTTTGCAGTGATACTGTGGAAAAACAGAGACCATGTTTGGAAGAACACTTACCAATAGAAATGATGTCAAATCATACCTGTTTTTAAAAGTTACTGTAAGCTTCTTTAGAAAAGAGGATGATCATAATTTGATTAAACTTTACAGCTTTTAAATGGCTTTAAGTAAATGCAAATGTCATGTCAGAGTCAGCAGTGTGGCAGCCTCATAAATTCTACAGCATTTATGGAATACTCCAAAACAAGTAAAATTTTTATTCTCATTTTCAAACTTGATAAGAATGTCAGATATTCAAGTGTAAGTCTATTTCACTTATCTCAGTTTATATGCATCTCATCATTTTATATACATTTGAAAGCTTGAAAAAAGAAGTTTTTATTCACCCAAGGCAATCACAAGCAACTTGCTTTTTTGTTCAAGCTTTCAAATAACATCACCTGGCATTGCAATGCTAGACAAGGGAGTGCATGAGGAAGTGTTCTAGCACAGGTATCAAGAAAATCAATATTCTTTTCTTCAACCTTGAGGGAACATAATCCCAGGTAAATCACTTTGCCTTTGCATTTATACTTCTCTGCCTGTTCTACTTGTACAGTGAGAAGTGTTGTGACTTCTGTTTGCTTTTCAAATACCAGAAATAATTTTCCTTTGTCTGAGGATACAAACCTAGCAAAAATACAAATACAAGGATACAAACCAGCAGTGTGCTAAGGATTGTACCCCTTAAGAGTCCTTCTTCCCTTTTAAAACCTGACAGGGCATAACACTTGTGCCCTCTGAAACTGTTATGCCAAGATTAAAAACCTGCTGTGTTATCTCAAAGAAGTGAACTATTCCTTAAAAGTAGAAATGAAATTACATACATATTCTGGTCTATCAAGAATTTTTGCTGTTCTTTTTCAGATTGCTGGTGGCTGAATGAATTTTCTTTGTGCTTGAATTACGGCACCAAAATATTATTGGCATTTAAAAGCTCAATTACAGGAAGAAATTACATTTATTGACAGAATCTAAGAGAATGAACACTGACATTTAAATTTTATACTGTATCTACTGTCTATAAACACTAAATGAATGTGGACTTTTTAATCCTGATCACATGAAGATCCCTACATTTAAAAAGAAAGCTGACATTATAAGCACATTGGAAGTTTTCCTTCATTAGCTTAAAAATATTTTACTGAATTCCTATAGCTTATTTTGTTTCAATGTGCTGCTTTCCTATTTCAAATTCAGATATTGATTTTCTAGTATTCTAAAGGAGGGATGCATATCATCAGACTTCGTTTTATATGATTAGTTGAAGTGAATTTCACTAGGCTAAAGCCTCTATTGACTATCCTTGGAATGCATGCGACTAGCTTAGAGTTTTTAATTTGCAACATGAATCTAGCCCAAGCTTTTGCTGCTAGAGATAAAAAGCCTACTAGATTAATCCAGACTTCTCTAAACCATGTTTTAAAATATGCTTTCACTGTAAATTGCTTTAAATGGCCTAATTTTAGAGTTCATTTAACTCTGAAAACTTTACATACAATTGAAAAAATATCAAGTTCAAAAGTTTTTAAATTAAGTTCAATTTTTATTTAAGAATCAAGTAATATGGGAGGTGTGGATGTGCTATTAATCAACACCTTGGATGAACTATTAATAAACACTTTGTTATCAAATGGATAGCTGATGGATCTTGTATATTATGTATCTATTCATGGGCAATTGGGAATAGTATTCTGTGAAAATGTGAGATCAAAGTTTAGCACTGTTTAAAAATGCATATCAAAGGACAGAAATTAATATTTAAATAGACAGAAAAGAAAAAAAAAATCCTTTTTCCTTCATGTAAATCTCTGGTGCATTTACATGTTGAAAACTGACTGGAGTTCTGGTCCTTCAGTTTCAAAAAGAACAAGCAAAATTAAGAAAAAAACATACAGAGGGACCCCAAAAACGTTTCAGGGAAGGAGGCGGCCCATCTACTGCCTTTCCTGTACACACGCACACAGAGGAGCAAAAGAGGAGAGAGACCAATCTGATTCTACAGCTGTTTCTAACATCTATTATACCTTATAACGCACCCTGCAATCATTAGGAACTCCCCGTGGAGATAATTTAATTAGTTTTCATGACTGAACTGAGAGATTTTCAGGGTTTTTTGTAACGAATGAATATTGTCTTTTTTCCTCTCCATTTCTGGACATTCAAGGCAAATAAACTCTTAATAGCTTCTAAATTCAGGATTATTTATTTTGCAGATTGAAGGCAACACACATCAGAAAATAAATTATATATATTATATAAAAATATATAGAATTTCTATCTATATAAAGGTGATAAACTGGGACAGGAAAGATTGAAAGAGCACAGTAGCAACATCAGATTAAAAGAAATATTTTTAAAACTGTGAGCAAAAAGACCAAATAATCCTGTGGACAGTTCTTACTACATATTGCTTGAATTGGTCACAAGAAAGTGCGAAGAGAGGTGGGGGCACACACTGTTCCAGTCCCAAGTATGCTACCTTCCCAACCTCATTCCAGGCCAAACCTCTACCTCCAAATCAAGACAATTAAATGTCTAAAAGGCCAAGATCATTCTGCTCGCTTTCCTCTGCTCAGTCTACAGCCATAAGCAGCTCTTTTCCTACGCAGTTGCTATAAGGGAAGGCTTAGATAAGTTAGCTTTCACTTCATGCTCTCTGACCCCACAAAAACCTCTGATTTTTCATCTCATAAAAGCTGACGCACAATGAATTCGAAGTGAGAAACCAAAAATTTTCTATTATAAAAATAAATTTTTAGTTAGTTGGGGGGGGGGGGTGGGGAGGGGGGGGAGGGAAAAAAGCCCAAAAGACATTTCTCGGATTCATTAGATTTTAAGTTATCTACATTTCTGATATTGTGCTCCACATAAGTTTTTTCAGTTGCTAATTTCAGTTACTACACAAAGTACAACTACAGAGTTCAAAATTTGAATTCTAGATTTTGCAACTGAAGTTTTTCTTTGACTCCAGGACAAAAACTTTCAAAATGCTTGTTGAAAAAAGAAGAACATTGCATTGGTTAAAATAACTCAAAAATAAACTGATTAACGATCGAGTTTAATTTTAACATATGTCCGTATCTGAATTTTAAAAAAGATTTCACCCTCAGGGAAGCACTGTCCTAACATATGAAGAAGACAAGAAGTAAAAAGAGTGGTTTAATTATGCCACAATTTTATTAACTCGCCTCATAACACTGTCAAGCAATAAATAACGCCATACAAAAGGGCATTCTCTCCTTGATCATTTGCACCTTTTTGGAGGGGAGCCAACAGCTCTCACGCTTTCAGCCTGGGCCTGCACCCGTGGCTGCGGTACTATCTGCACCACTCACCTGACACTTCAGATAGGACTAGCAAAGAAAGGCGTTTTTTGCACTGTGTGTTAAATCGCTGAAGCACGAATACTTTTTTTACAGGTTACCTAGGGCCCTTGATTTAAGTTTATTTCTGTTCTAGTTCATTAGAGAATGAAATTCTCTAAGCTCATGAACAGTTAGCTTGGTTGCTCCAATGTTCTTAAAACCATATCTTGAAGTGGCCGGCCAACTAAGGGACGCTTGGCAACTGCTTAGTATACCCTGTGTCAGCTTTTTAGGGCAGGCAGGTGTGCACCTTGAAAAGGTCAAAAATTTGTCTTTGAAGTATGCTGTGGCACAACTGAATACCTTTACAGAATAATAACCTATTATACAAAGATATTTAATAGGAATTTCAGAGGGCATTTTCCTGGCTGCCAGTCAGTATAAGAGGGGTATTAGCTATCCCGTGGCATGTGCCTCTTGCAACACCAACTCAGATCTGGTGCACCATTTACTTAGCTGCATGAATGCGTGTCTGGTTTCAGCCCTTCCAGTTTAAAGAGGGCTTTTGTTTGCCTAGAAGAGGTTGTGCCTCTCTCCACTTGCTAGTGCTCCATTGCCAACTTGTGCTTGCGTTCCAATTCTTACTGTCATTATTGAGCAATGTAAAAAGCCAGTCAACGAAAAAATTACTTTTAATGAAGTTCCAGTGTGTGGCATAGTGTCTGAAAAGTTAGACTTTTCAGTGAAGTGTTATTTTAGTATATACATTTTTAGTATCAAAAAAGTACATAAATACATATTGTACTACATTAATAACTACAATAACACATATTAAATGAGCTAAAATATATTTTTATATATTTTAATTTTTATACTATTTTGTATGTATGAAGTTGTTGTGGGAGAAGAAATTATAATTAATATTAAAAGACAGAACTTGTGTACCTCATGTTTTCAGCTGAATCCTCTGGCATTGGAGCAACAGTTTGGACAGCTGGGAGATTTTTGCTGGTAGCACCATTCACAAAGCTGGATGACGAAGAGGAAGAAGAAGATCCTGAGTCTACTGCACCTGTACCCCAAAAAATACAGGTCTTAATTCAGTCTGAAGAAACAGAACTTTTAGAGACTTTTAATATAGTCCTTGTCTTATTCATCTACTTTTAAGTAAGGAAATAATGTTATTTATTCTAAAAGAATTAAAACCATTCCATATGATTATCATATAAATTAATACCTTATTTTGCTAGTATAACAATAATAAGCTTAAAAAGCTATTGAAAATCAGGCAAAATAAATCCTTACCTCATTTTCATTATTCCCAAATTATATTCCAAAGATGAAAACATTTTTACATCATCCTGTAAAGCAAGATCTTTCTAAAATAAAGGTATATTTAAGAAGAGCTTGAATGGAGAATAGATGTTTAACTATTTTTTTTAATATATATATGCACACACTTCTTGGCTGCCCAGTTGCAACTACAGGCAGAAAATAAAATGCAAATTAAAAAATGACAGAGAAGATAGAAAATGTATATTCCTTCAGGAAGTAAAGGGGGAAACTAGTGTCTGAGGAGTATTAAGACTCTAATTTTATTTTTTCTGTTTCCTTCCTCAAATGAAGGAGCATTTTAAGATCTTAAAAGTAGGGAGGGCAGCAGGGGTATCATTTCAATGGGTTGTGAACAGCTGCCCAGAGAAAAGATGCAGACAGAGCATACATTTATACTTTATGTGATCTGGGTCAGAGCTAAGGGCTAAACTTAGACTTTAAATGCCAATCTATCATGTTTGCTGAAACGGCACTGTGAGTTCAGCCTCTCTGAAGCAAACCAGCAAAAGCTCAGAGTGGCCATGAACAGTAGCGCGAGCACTGTGATAAATGCTGTCCCTGTTCTGCTGCGCAGTCCTGGTGCAACACATCACTGCAAGAGAGGTAGCAACCAACGGAGTTCAAAGCCTAAGGGACGGCAATGCTACCACAGATGAGGGTGACAGGCAAGATTTATCCAAGTTAGCAACGAGGGGTGGACAACCCCCGTTTAGAGATCAACGGCATGATTCTGCCAATTTTTTAAAATGATAACTGGTAACTCCCTGCTGCTGGTCAGTTTTAGCAGTTGATATATCACTGTCTTTTGTATTACACAGGTTTACATTATTTTTTCATTATTTTTCCATTTTAATAATTTTACATTATTAAACCTATATATTAGGTTTCTTAACTGCTTAAGCAGCCAGCTGATAGTGAAGTAGAGGTCAAATGCTGGTAATGGTGAAAAATTCTCTGGCAGCAGGGATGATTTTTTTTTTTTAATTTGCCTTTAAATAATTTTTACTGATAAAAGAATTAAGGTAAACAACAGAATTTTGACTGGCTCATTTAAGAAAATTTACATTCGAAACAGTATCAAAATGCAGCAGGATTTGCTGGGCTTGCTGACACGAGAGTAGCTGGTGAGGTTTAGACTAGGAACTAGTAGGACTAGTAGGACTAGTAGCTGGTGAGGTTTAGTAGCTGGTGAGATTTAGACTAGGAACTGATTTAGTCTGCTGTTTTAATAATGCTAGTGGGAGGTGGATTGTGGCTTACAGTGTGGGTTCTGACTTGGACTAAATACAAATTGTACATGTACCCAAACACACTGAGAAGGAAACACAAAAATGTAAGGGAGACTATCTCTCCCAACCTAGGAATCACAGCAACTTCACTGGGAATAGGGTAGCTTAAAAAAGATTAAGGCTTCATATATATGTGTGTGTGTGTGTGTGTGTGTGCGTGCATGCGCGCATATTTATATTATTTAGGTATTTATATTATTTACATATTTATATTCATGTATATATAGGTAACATATTTTTATTGCTTCTTCCCAATTCCTTCCAAAGTCAAATTTTCTTCATTAAGGTTGCTGTCTAAAAATGCAGTTGCTAAGTTGTTTAACCAGCTAGGCTCCCAGAAGAGAAGGTCAAACAGACCTAGAACTACTGGATCAACACAGAAGTGAGAATCAGGATAAGAATTACAGAAATCCAATCTAAAACCTATAAAACCAGTTTCTTACATAAAGAGATGAAGGAAGAAAACCTATCTCCCAAAAGATACATTCCAAGCACTAAAAGGACTTCAGTAACATACATGTCATTACATCGTGACAGTGACATTGACTACGACAGCGATGGCAGATGGAATGTAAACACCGACTGCAATCCATGAATAACTGAAAAAAACCACCTTTCGCACAAGTCCAGCACAGAATATACCTCAAAGATTAAACTGTATTTCTAGAGTATCTGTGACATACTGGAAAAACAACTGTAAATAGGTTTGGGGGGACATCTAGTGTTTCTAAAAAATTGTATACTGTTTCTTTTTTACCACAGTAAAAAAAAAAAGTGCTGTTCAATGAAATTCTATACACTACTTTAAAATCATTAATAACATAGATAATTTCACAGACTACAAGTATATAAACCAGAAAGTATCTGGATACTTCACGTATATAACTCAAAAACTGACATATATGATCACTGTTTTAACTACCGTAGGCATAGCTTAATTAAAAATGGCAAAACAAGCATTTTAATCTAACAGATATTTATATCTTTTCAATGTGATACTACTTTTTTTTACTGTCATTAGTGTGTTTAGCATTTCTCAAATGTTGATATAAAATTCAAATCTTTAAAAAATGTTGGAGGGGAAGGACTTTTCAAACTATTTCTTAAGAGAATTCATCAATAAAGCTCATTCAGATGAATTCAGGCATAAAAGGCTTTACCAAATAAGATCACTAAAGAATTTCAGTACACGTATAGTTCTAATTAAATCTGATACTTGCTGAAATTCCATTGAATCAATACTTTTCCTTTAATCAAGCTAATCCATAGCCTAGGAGACAAAACCAGTTGCATTAAAAAAAAAAAAGAAGCTGTAAGATCTACCAAAAAAAGCAGCCTTTAATTCACAGTGAATGTACCATGGTATCTGCAATACTGTCCTCTGCTAAGAACAGTATTGGGGAAATGACTGATTTTTAAATGCAATTACTTACAAAGAAGAGCTACTACATTCCAGCCAAAACAGTTCAGATCTTTAATCAGTGAGAAGACTGAAAAGCTTACACTATTCAGTATCATTTGGAAAACAAGGTTTCCAGTGTAGGATATTTTTTGCATGACATAAGAGTACCTAAAAGGAAATCCGTTCAAGATTAACAGAAGTGGCTACACAAATGGAACTGTTCATAGAAGTGATAACATTATTCAGAGCATTCATTCCTCCCATCTGCCTCAGGATAATTAGATTTTAAGATTTTTTTTATCCTTAGAAAAATCAAAGTTCTATTACCAGGTATTAAAGGTAATCTGCAAAAGGAAAGAAAAAAAAAATGAGTGTGTCTTCATATTATTCCATGAAGCAGAAGGATGCCAAAAGCTTCCCCCTCCATTTTCTGCAACCCCAGGGAGATTTTCACTTTCTCAACCCTTGACTGAAGTTGTGATATCCTTGAAGAGAGCTCTTCTCTCAAGTGCTTTGGCTTAGTTTAGAAAGAAAACAGAACATAGCCAGGCATTTCAAAGGAGTTTAAGTAAACATCAGTTGCTCTCAGTAAGGATTCATTTCTGAATGGAAACCACAGTCTCCATGGTCAACAGGCTCCTTCATGACAGACAATCCCATTATTACTTTTATAAATAATTTTAAAAAGAAGGTCTTGTCCTCCTTCTATATGTCACAATAAACAACTGATAAGACATGACTACAGTTAAATTAGGTAGGTTCTTACTGAAAAACCTTCCAAAAATCATAGAATAATTTTCACTGACAAATAGTAATTGCCCAAAATATTAACCCTCCACAATCTCTGATATATTTATTAAGTAGGTAGTTGGCTTTACTTTCTTTGACACGTAAGGAGGGATTAGTTGGTATCTATCATATAAACATCCTCTGCTACAGAGCACTGGAGAAGTTAGCTCATTTCAATTCTAAATTATGCTTATAAAACAGTATTAAGGCTATTTATTCACTTATTTAAGGCTGTGCAAGTTCAATGTGCACTATCAAAGATTATAAACATACACCAAGAGAAAACACTGGCTCTAATAAAGGCCAAGTTTTAATCTTTCCAGGTTTTTATTTTAGAAGTACAAAAACAGGAACAAAAAGATGATTAAAAAAACAAACACCACTAAAAGTAACAAAACAAAAAACAAACAAGAAAAAATGAGGGTCACAAAAATATTTAAGGACAATACCTGTTGTATTAATCATACTTTTTGGTGTAGCTCCTGTTGCAGCAAATATATTAGGTGTACTACCCGGTGGCAGTCCACTCCCAGCCGTGGCAGCTCCAACTGTGGTAACAGCCAAACTACCTGGAGGGGGTTTCTTTACTGGTACGACCACGCTCCTGTGGAAAAAGAAATAGAAGATTACTAAAACTGCACAACGGAGCTAGCAAGAGTTTTTCTTTATGATGGGATTATGCTGTGTTACAACACCATTGCTGAGGAACACATAATAGTGTCAATTTTTTTAACCTTTCTGAAATAGGGTAAGACTACATTAATAGACCCTAAAACCATACTCCTATCCTTTGCCTGCAGCTTCCTGTGATTCTGAGATTTGTCTTGCAGTGGCCACAAAACGGAAACACCCCACCGCTTCATTGATACGTTGTGAACACTGCTATCACCTGTGTTCTAGATTTGCAAAGAAAATGTTAAGTGTTGGAAACGATGCCAGAATACTAGCAGTCTATATGCATGCAGTCTTAATAAGTATGTTAATTTGTTGATCTTAATGAAGTTATCTAAGATGACAATTTTTTTGCCAGCCATCTGAATATTTGAATACAGTAGTTAATTCTTCAGTACCATGCATATACTGGTCTTGCAAATATAGTTGACTAACAAACATAATTTTGCACTCGGCCTTCTGGAAAACTTTCATATTCATTTAAATCAATACCACATGATGTAAATTGAACACCTAAAATGTAACACAGTAAATATTTGCTTTCACAATATTGATATCTTGTCCATTTAAAAATAAGGTTTATAAAGCAGTCTTGAGAATGTGAAGCTTTTAAGAAGAGAACAGGGCTTTCATACAAAAAATCTGACATAATATCAGATATATATAGACAACATTGCATTCAAACAAACGTATTCTCACCTAATCATAAACCACTCTCTTTTTTTCAAATCTCAAAACTAAAAGACTTGCTGTATTTGTTAAAAGGGAAGAAGAGAGAAAATATTACAGAGACATTCAGTTAATACTTTTTCAAGACTGGACAGCTGTCACAGTGCAGACAACTATATTTACATTTTTCCATTTAATTTTTCCATTTATCTATAAAAAATTGCTCCTAAAAACTCTATTTCAGTAGAAAACTGGAGTGGAAAACAAACCTGAAACTAATCATATTTGTAAATGTTAAAAGATATATTTTCATCATCATACACACGTTTTCTGGTTAAGCAAACATACTTTTCTTTATAAGTAATCATTGTGATCAAACAAATGAGCAAGAAAATGCAACTATTTAGAGTAATAAGGCCTCATTTTGCTCTAGAAGTTCCTTTGGTAATTATCTTGTTACAGTTCTGTGTAAATATGCTCGCACATGATGGATCAAAAGGTGCAGAATGATTTTTTACAGTAATGTAGTTTGTTCACATATGTCTAAATCCTCAGTCTCCCTGGATTTTAAAGACTGGTGGTGCAAATTGTATTGATGATGCCATTGTGCGAATTATATACAAGTGTTATATTTTGTGATCTCCTCTTATATGATGACACTGTACAAAACGATCCATAAGCAATTTTTTTCTAACTCTTTTTAGAGAGGTAACAGTACCAGTTGATGTCTCTGCATTCTGAACAACAGTTTTACCACTACCCTAAAGCATGTACTATTAGAAAGGTAATTCTAGGCATACTGATGGTTTTCTGTCTCCTTCCATTTACATTAGGAGAAGATGAGTTTGCACAATGCAATAGCTATTGATTAAGATACGTGACCCTAAAATAATTGCTTTTGTCTGTAGTTAATAATCTCTTACAATCATTGCTAATATGAAGTGTTTACATAGCAGCAGCTACAGGTGAATAAAGCTGGGTCTACATGGGTTAGATTAATCTGCTCCATAACATCATGAAATTTCCTAAAATTAGCTGCTATCCACAGACAAAGATCTCTAGCTCAGTTAATACTTCAGTCAAATACTTGAGTTCTGGTTGTTCAGGAATACTGAATAAGTACTCAAGAGCAGAGTGCCTGTAGTGCCATAGAAACACAAGAAGAAATTAGGACTTGTATCTTAATTGGGAGCATCTCCCAATTATATTAATTTCATAAGGAAACTACTATCATTACCTACAGCATCTTTGTAGAGAACTGCTATAGAAAAGTTGGTGTGAATGAAGAATGAATAGGAATATTTAAGTGCTGAGGCACAAGAAGGAAAGACACAGCTGGAAAAGGCATCTTAGACTGGCCTATGCTAATGGCACATAGATTATCAGGTCATCAAGACTGCAGGCATGTGTGTAGCTTCACAAGATAACCAGACCTTGGAGACAAAAACAGTGAACAGTGATCACTCAAAGAAGTGGGGAAGGACAGAGAGACTATTGGCAGCTCCATAAGGGTTAAAAAAGGCATATCCAAAACCTGAAAATAGTTGCCAACCTATGAAGAACCCAGGAGATGTGAGGAAGACGTGACAGTTGGCGTCCCATGCTCTCCATGTCATTGCAGCAGATCCTGGACCTAGCATCTGGACACAAGCATGGGAGGTACCTGACTGCTGGACAGACTCCTTAGACACACACCCATTCTAGTGTTTGCAAATGTGAGCCAGAGTGTGAGCGAGTGAGTGAGATCTGTTTTGTTTTGGGTTTTATGTTAAGTAAAATATTTTTTTCCCTCCTATAAGGTCTGGTATTGGCATCTGCTAAATTGCTGATACAATTCCTGCAAAAGTATTTCCCACATTCCTGCTACTTTTCCAAAGAAGATGAAGCTAAATTCAAGGTCTTCCTCCTTATCTTCAGACAGCTCAGTGCTCTTTCAGAGTATCCAAAAGATCACCTGACTTTGCATAGCAAAGACCACATATGTCAGCTTCACTCCTCGGACGTAATAGAATCATAGAACAGTTTGGGTTGGAAGGGACCTTTAAAGGGCATCTAGTCCAAACCCCAAATGTACTGGCCTCCTATAAAGGCAAAGATTCCTTTCTTAAGAGTGTAGTTTAAGACTGAAAATCAACTCCCATAGCAAGAGAGGACAATCCTGCCTAGATCCCACAAATACTAATGCTCTACATATGGTTGACATTCTTTTGTAGGTCTGAATCAGGACATTAAGGCAGGTCAGGTGTTATTAAATTACAAATTATCAAGAAATATCAAGAGAAACCTCTCTACCATAAGAGTAGGCAAAATCAGTGAGACATTATCATCGCACACTGAAAGAAAATGCATCTTTCTGACATGTCATACATGGTGACCTTGTCAAAATGCCTCATTTCTACTGATAAAACAAAATACAGTGAGTGAATACAGAATGACATCCAGATGAAGGACACTGAAAAACTATATGAACAACACCACAGAGTGGTCAAAAAAGTGCAAAACAATCAGAGGAACAGCAGAACAAGAAAGGTGAAAGAGGATGACTAACTGGTCTCAAGTGAAAAAAATCTTCTTTTAACCAACCAAGCCACTCCAACAGCACATTCAGATATTTCTTTCATGGAGGAAGACAAAACTACAGACTAGAAGAAAAGGTTATATACACTTTCATCATTGCATCTTAGGCCTTGTTTTCTACAACATATTTCAGACTTCCAAAATGTTCCAATGTGGTCCACATTTTTCTGAATCACATCATCATGATCCCAAATGATCCTCAATGATTTAGTCAACAAAAGCTTAGTAGTAATTGGCTGTAGCAGTTGATTTTATTTCTCTGTTCATCAGGTAGTTTACAATTCTGAAAAGAATTGTGACTACTAATCACTATTTTGTTGCTCTATGAGTATCCTTTTTAAATAGTAAATCTAAGCCTGAAGTCATCGGAATTCACATCATGTTTAAGACGAGTGTTGTTGGTTCAACCTGCACACCGCTCATGCATTGCTGGTTCATTAAATAACCTCGGCAAATGGCTACAGGATTCTTCTGGGGTTTAGTAATTTGCATGAAATAACTAGATAGAAAATAAAATCATCAATGTGTTGAACTGCAAAAAGAGAAAATGGAAATTAAAAAGAATACTTTCTCAAATTAACTTTCCTTAAAAATTTAGCTACCTAGTGTGGGTGACTGACAAATCAGGTTATGCAGCACTATATTTTCTTTCTCTTTCTTTCTGACCCACATTCTGTAGCTCTTCTCCATTTTAAAATCTAAAGGCCTTCCAACCTAATCACTCTGGTCAATCAAGAGGTCAGAGATAAGCCTCCAATACTGGATGCCTTGTGCTACCTAGCTGAGCAGCAGCAGTTAAATTAGAATCACTTTACACTCTTCTGGGATACGTGAAACCTCTTAAGGCTGAATTAATATTCTTGCTCCTCCCTTCCTCCCCCACAGCAGCAGAAAGCATGAGCATTTTCAAGAAGTGCTCTTCAAAATGCAGTACAGACTTCAGGCAGATATTTCACAGAAGTACTCTGTGTCAAACAGTAACTTCTGCCAGACGTTTCAGAAGAAATCACAGTAGAAAATGGGGGACAATTTGTCTGCTAGATTACATTTTACCTTGTTCCTACAGTTAGATTAATTTAGTCTCTGAAAGGAAAGCTTAGTATTTCTTCTCTGAAAGCTATTCATATTCTCCATACCTATGTACATGGCCAGTCCCTTATGAAACGTGTATTGCTGATTACTCACTCTTCTTCCTGATTTCAGCCCCAGATTGTGATTTGAGTCTGTAGCAAGCGATCGTTAGTATGTACTAACAGCACATTTTGAATCCTACTTTAGACAACCTTCTGTTAGGCTGACTGCATTAAGGTAAGATTCATCTGAAATCAAGGAGGAAACTCAGAGTCAACAGTCATGGAGAAGAAAAACTGGATTAAAAAAAATGTGAGGTATACTGAAGAGATATGGAAGGCTCACAGAAGTATCTAATCTTTGAGACTTATGCAAATGAAACCTTAGTGCTGATTGCCTAGTTCATACGGATTCTTTCAATCATTTGATACCACACATTCATCAAAATATCAAAATCTTAAAGTACATAAAATGATCCTCATCTACTCAACCCAAATTGCTTGTTTCTAAATAGAAGAAAGAGAATAATCTCAGGTATGGTTTAAGGACATGAAGATCATTGATCTTCGCTCTCAGATAAAGCAAGAGAGTGAGTATTTACCCCCAGTGAAATTCCCAGTCACTAGTATCTCCTTTGCATTCAGGATAAATTAGCTGAAGCATCTAAAATGATCTAAAATACTGACAAGAAACAAGGAAAACCTGTAAGATATTAAAAAGCTAACTATCAAGAAAGATGAATGGTCTTGGCTGAACAAAGAAATTGGAAATACTGGAAATTTAATGAATTTGAAGAATGTGAATAGAATATAAGTGAAAATGTCATGTATTAAATGCCAAAAACATAATCGAATAAAGAAAAAAACAGAAACAAACGGCATGAGGTATAGACTGGGGAAGGGCAAGGAACCTAATCCTGCATCTGTGATGCAAAAAAATCCAAAAAAGCAAGAGCTAAAAAGCCACAGTCTTGTAAATGTCAAAACAGCTTTAATAGTGATTTTACAGTGGCCTATTGGGGTAAAAAAGTAAGATAAAAATCCAGTATAATTTTCAGCTGTATATCCAGTGCATCTTATTAAAGAGTAGAGAGATGCTGGTTTCTCCTGATAAAACATACATAAAGCTTCAGTTGAGATATAGCTACAGTTCCATGCATATGAATATGAAACATCACACAGGTTATAAGAAGAGTTTTGAAAGAGTTACCTGTGTACAGATTGCTAAATGACAGACAAGAGGACTATGATTACAGCTAGATGAAAAAAATTGAGGATTTTAATACACCAAATTTTGGTTGACTTGAACATATCAATAAATTTGGGATTAAATTGTTCTAAATGAACAGCTGAGATGGAGGTGTGCTTCCACCTTGTCCCCCATTGTATTTAGTAAACGAGTGGCTAAGACCCTCCCTAGGAATACAGACAACGCAACTTCAGCTCCCTTCTCTGTCTAACAGGATCTGAAACCCTACCTCCCATTCTCTGGAGTGTATTTCAACTGCTGTTTAGAAAAGATATTCTAAAGAGAGGAGCTCTCAAGTCCTTCCTTTGGATCACAATCTCCACTGCACAAAGATCACAAAAATTATTGAGAGTGAACTGGAACCCCAGATGAGTCACTTAACTCCCACGTGGAACCCCAGATGAGTCACTTAACTCCCACATTACTGATTAGTTTTTTCATTCACATGTTCACAAATTACTGTGATACGCAAAGTAATGGGGAATGCAATGACTAAATACAGACAGCACCTGTAACTGTCCCTTCTTGATTCACAGGAAAGGTGCTCTGTTTTCTCCAATTATTTTTCATTATGAACTTTAAAAAGTAACCTTTTCTGCTGGGAGAAGACTAAAACATATTTATTCATAATTCATTTTTATTATGTTTTCAGGAAAATAAAATCTATTTTTCAGCAATCATCTTTTGGAGAATCTAATGACTAACAGGAATATAATCTGCTAATTTAGCTATTTTATTTAAATGACTGTGTAGACCAGTGCATATCAATGATCTCCCAAAGGTGGGCAATAATAAAACAGACAGATATTGAACCTCTCTATTTGAGCCTTCAGTGCATCTTCTCTCACAGTTCTTGTCTTTTTCCCACTCTGTCAACCAGTAAAAAAAAAAAAAAAAAGAAAAGAAAAAAAGTTTATTCTAGTAACACACATAGATACTGAGTAGTCCCTCTAAATACAGCCTACATACATAAAACATAGATTTTTATCTAAACATACTTTTTGAAGACCTTCTCTGTACTAACTGGCAGGACATGTATCAGCCCTGACTGGATTTCACAAGATGTCCACCTTTTCTAGAATATAAATACCTTTAAAACTGGCCCCAAGGACCTTCTGGGGGCCGGGGGGGGGAACCGCCAAACCAAGACTAAAATACTTCAAAAGTGTGTCCTTCAAAATATTTCAAAATATGCTTGTAAAGACTTCATTGAGCATTTAAACTATGCAAACCCATAGTTTTCCAATTTAAGAAGTGATAATGGATTAAAAGGGAATAAGGTATTTAATAGCAGCAAAAATAACTGATCTCATTTCCAGGAACTCAAGATTTTCTGCTTATGCAAGCATGCTTCCTATTGAAATAATTCTGCTAAGTAAAGAAAATATATGTAAATTACCCCACTTTGAAAAAATAATAAATGAGACACAAAACCAAGAGCACTCTCAATTTCAGTAATAGCACCCCTCTAAAAACATTCCACTAGAAAAAAGTGGAATGGAACAAACGTAAGCTTCAGAATGCAGTACTGGGTAGAATCACAAATAAATTCACAAACATTAATGGTCTAAGTTGTGTCTAGTGGGACAAATGCAAATTGACAAAAAAAACAGAAACAAGAAATCCCCAAACCCTAAAAATCAATAACAGGGACTGATTTTTGTCAGACAAAAGATGAGAAAGCAAAAAAGAAATATTGGTGAGTTATGATCCATTAGTTGCAAATCTAGATGAAATAACCCTTTGTGTTTGCTTCTAAAAATGTCATCCTGGATGCCATTTTCAAGGAATTCAGTCTGACGTTAAAAGACATGTCATAACTTTGAGGATCCAGGCTCCAGTGTCCCAGAAATCTGTTTATATAGCTCATAATGTAATTACAGCTACCTTAAGACAGATGAGGCAGAAGGCAGAGATATATTGAAAACTAATTGAAAAATGCAGTTGTCCAGAAGCACTTGTGGGGAAGAGGTCTCTGAAAAGCTGCTCAAAGCTTCAGAGTTTGAAGTGAAATTTTTGATGTTGTCACTCTCAATCTATTGAAGAGCTGACAGACAATCAAACCCGTCTGGCTGGCTGGCAGCTCATTTTGCTGGCAGGTGGCAAACAATTAGACACACCAATTTGTGCCTCCTGATGACATTAAAGCATGAAACTAAGTTGTATGCAGGGCCTAGTGATTTGTGTGAAAGCATTTCAAAAATAATACTCTTTGCCGTGGCAACTCATTTCAGACTGCCACCTCCCATTATGGCTTTGAGCGGTGAAGACGACAGACTTGAGTTACGTGCGGAGCAAGGCCGCTTCTGTTCAATCCGTCATCAGCGCCCCCCGAGACCTCAATCCCCTCCTTTCATCAATATCACCTCATCATTTACATTCGATAGTACTTGAACTGCTGCATACATTAACTACACACAAGTCCTGTTTGATAAAACATGTTGGACACATTTTCTGCTTTTATATTTCATTTATAACTGCACGAATTCTGCAGAAGAATACACTGTAGCCTATTACACAATGACTCTTAGGAACATATTAGCAATGTACAATTAAAAGAACATGCAAAGCAAAACACGTCATATTAAATGATAAAAAAGAATTCTTAATTTCAGTTCTATTTACAGGAGTTTGCTTTATATGGCATTTACCTGCATTTAAGATCAGTGATTATAGTTAAAGAAATATCTTTAAAACAGCAAAGATGCTGTTATTTTTCCAGTAATTGTTACCTCAACTCTTCTTTTACAAGGCACTCAGCCACCCAAATGCAAAAATAAAATAAAAAAAGTCTAGCCTCACAAGGACTAAGAATATCTTTTGATTAAAGTGAAAAATGCATTTCTCTAACCTTGATTTGCTTATAAATATGGAATCACTGTGTATATTTTATAAAAACTGAAACAAATAAAACCTGACAAAACAATACACTCCATTGCTCATGATTCTCCCTAGAGAGAATAAACATGACCAATAGACACATTGCTCAGTGAAGTACCAAAAGCTGCATAAACTACAGCAACAGAAGATCCTACAGAAATATGGTCCACAGGCATAGCGTTAGCTTTTAAAATATATGCAGTGTATATTATTTAATTGTTATTTTACACCAGTAAACACAATTATATTTAAATGAGCAAGTATGGAAAAACAATCACACTGTAATTTTTTTCAGTTTTTCAATAATTGGGATACTATAGGCAACACAAAATGTTCATAAACCACCATAACCTAAAATTCATGTTGCTTTCTCAATTAATATTTTAATTAATTCTAATATTATTTCAATATACTATTCATGGCTTTCCCCCCTAACCTTTGTTTCACCCCCCATGAAAAGTTATAGTGTCAGGATCTCAATCTGCTCCTCCTTTGTAATTTGAAAAAGAAAAGCGACACACACCACCACCCATCTTTTGCCTCCAAAGATTGCCACAGTGGTCAAGTAAGTACTTTGAGAATATGAGCAAACTGCACAAAGAAGTATCTGCCTGAACAGTGGTCATCATTCCGTAATGCAGCCATGAGGTGCAACCAGTCAGTTGAGGTCCTGTGGGCTAAGAACATCAGTATTTTTATCAAGATGCCCACAGTTCAATAATATCTGTTTAGTTGGAAGACAGATTCTAACACTTCCTGATCTGCTGGGACCTGCCTGAACCTGCCAATTTTCCCTTCATAGTTGATGGTTATATTAAAAAGCACGATCTACCTCACCAATATCAGATAGCAGGATCTTGTATTTGAGAAACAAAATGTCCCAGCAAAATTGATGTAAATGGGTCTTCTTTTGCCTAAACTCCAACCATTACCACTTTTTTTGCTGAAGAAGTAAACAATGCCAAAGGCTGACATGGTACAATGCATGCTACCAAGATACAAACACAGCTGTACACTTTGTACAGGAAATCGTGGAACTGCAACTTGGTCAGGAGGGTAACAGGATAGGGAAAAAACAAACCACTAAACCCTCTGGCTCCTAAGCGAACTTATTAGGTATGAAATGCCTATCAAAATCCGTAAGCTCTAGACATGAAGCACCTCTCAAATAATTCCATAATTCTGTATTAGCAACTACTAATAATGATATTCAAAATGTACAAGCAGTCACATTGTTGCAAGAAGAATCTAATGGAGGTGCTCACACTAAACACAGGTTATGGCCAACCTACTGTAGTCCGTTAGAGTTTTTAATGCTTTCTTATAAAGGTATAATTTAGAAATGCAGAATAAAACTCATCTCTTCAATCATCTTCATGTTAAGTTCCCCCTAATGATGACAAAGACATCTCATGAGGTGATACTCTCCATCTTAATTTAGGTGTCTACCATTTTGTGAATTAACAACTCTCTGAATGAAGTATTTTTCTTAATTGACCCAGGTAGAAATTTAGCTGAATAGGTTCAACTAAAGTAACCTTTTGGTGGTTACAGTTAGGTGCTATTAATTCTACACACAGCACAAATTTTTGTACTGCTTAATGTACAACAATGCATTCTGGAATATGATGGTTCCTCACAGAGGACAAGGAAAAATTCCTAACTGTATAGGAAAAAAAAAATTTTTCACATCACATTGAAATCACTCTAAAATCGAAACATGCAGATTGATGAACAAAAAAATATCCTCTTCATTAAGAGCTGCTAAATGAGCTTTCTCTGGAATGGCCTTAAGACATAAAATATTATTAGAAAGGGATATATTCTTTGCTTCTAAAGCACATTTCACTTTTCCTATCTTGATCCAATCTTCTTTGTTACAACAGATGCTATCTGATTGTTTATTGAATTATTTCAGAAAAGCAGCCTCAGTACTAATATATACAGTCAAAAAGGCATCAGCTTTTCTATGGAATTCATAATGAAAAAGCGCTTCTTCACTTTGATTCTAAAATTCTCATGTATCTTCTTGCACTTTCCTGCTTACATTATGCTGAAAACATCATCGTGTATTGTTTTTTTTAAGACTTTAATGAAGACATTTCTGACATTTTTGCAGGTTTTCTGTAAATGCAGATGGATTTTTCTCATAAATCACAACATAGTGGTTTTCTTGTTTTATTATTTATTGCCTCCAGAATTTTAGTTCTTGTACCTGCATGATGAACTAATATATTTCTACAACTTTGCTTAAAATTTTGAGACATATTTTACCATACCTTTGAGTTAAGTTGATTCCATTTTTTACTTTTTTAAAACATTTTTATGAAGAAATTGCAGGGATCTTGTCATACTGGAAAATGTAACCACATCAACACTCATAAGAGTTAGCTCTTTGCACAGGTTAAGACTGAACACACAACTGATCAGGTTATCCTTCTTCTGGAAGGATGCTGTCAATTGCACATCTTAGCACAACTTCTATGTTCAGGAGAACTGAGATGGACTGGACATTTAAAGAAAAGTATATTCATTAGAAGCTAAGAAGCTACAGCCTAAAAAAAGAAACAAAGGACTTTTTGTGGAAATGTTCAGCAGTTTATTTTTAAACACTAACTTTTGAGCGTATTTGCTGTTTAAAGACATAAAAGGAAACTGGTTTCCACCATGACCATGCAAAAAATTTGCCATGGTCAAAGCATTTCAGCACCAGAAAACAGTGCTATGATGGATCCAATTAAGATTTAAGCCTTTGAAAGAATATTTGACTGAATTTCTGCACAGTCTGTTCTATATCAGCAGATATTACCACTCCTCCTCACTAAAATGCTGTTTTAAAGGAAAAAAGATTTTATTGCAAAAATACTTTTTACAACAGACTTGTTTTCCACGTGCCTCGTAGAGTTTTATTCACTGCTGACAGAGAAAAACAAGGTTAATTACTTTTGTCTATACTATACGGTCCATTTTGGTAACTCAGAAAAGGAGAAGCAATGCAGTTGTTTTTTAACATAGTCTAACACAAACCAATAGAAGAATAACCATGTTTAAAAAAAAAATCCTTCAAACTTCTGAATTACATCAATATAAAATAATGAATCCAGCCATATACCTGTCAAATGAGTGAAACTGCATGGGAAGAATAGCCTGAGCTTCTCTCTTCAGTGCAGGATCTGGGTAAGGGATCGGATCCGGACCACATTCTGCAATTTCAACAGGGGCTGCCACAAGACTTTTCAGTATTTCCTTGACATTGATGCCTTTACTTTGGCTGATACTGGATATCGATGATGCGGGTTTCAGGATTTCACTGGGGCTTTCCGTTAAGCTCTCCTGAGATTTCTTCACTTCCGAAGACAAAGTAGACAACAGCTCGCTCATAGCATCAGGGCCTGTGCTGGTCTCCAAGTCTGTCCCATTCAAAATACTGGGCATCTGTTCATCTCCAATTCCAGAATCTGTATGAGGAATAGAGCTTTCCAGCTGAATATCTTCAACTGGTGTCGGTGTTTCTTTTTCTTTGATATTTTCTGGAAATACAGTTGGGGTCTCTGCAGTGAAATAGAGATTATGAACAATATTTATAACTTAGTCTTTGTTGCTAAAAATATGATCATAAGGTTTTACAAGACGAAAATGTGTCAGAAAGCCCACAAATCTTTGTAGTTTAAACCTTAAAAACTTATTTTACATACAAAACATTTTTCTTTCAACAGCTGTTTGGCATATATAAGGGCTTGGAACAGGGAGCCCAAAGTTGCATTATGCAAGCTCAGTGACATTTAGAAATTACAGCCAACAACTCACACAGTAATCAAATAGCAAAATACAGCCAGCAAAAACAACATTAAAAATTATAACCTATCGACTGCATATCTGTATGATCTGTGGGACTACTGGAAGAGAAAAATGCAATCACTTATGGTATAGGATTACTGTAAAATTTAGTCTTTTTATAGCTGTCAGCAAACATTAAGCTTGCATACAAAAGAAAACTGCTAGACCTTTTGTTTGCTTTGTCTTTTTCTAAAATGTGTATTATACACATTTTTACACACATATCATTATATTGAATACAAATTTATTTATACAGGAATGAAAAAAAGAAGCGTTATTGTTGATTCTTACTCCCCTTTCCCCACAAAAGGTAAAATTCTGTAATTCAGGCAAATGTTAAGAACAAAATAAACAGAGCTTTATAGAGGTGGGCAAGTGAAATCTGTTGAGTTTGGAACATTTCCAGATCGAAATGGACTCTACAACATCTTGTAACCGAGAAAAGCGTACCTTTATTATTTACTTCAGTGAAACAGACACAACTACTTCATTAAATAAGAATAATTTGCTATGCTTAGTGGAAAGTTAGCTAGAGTTGTGAATAACTTCCATATTCATCTTTTTGGTTACACTTTTTTTAGAGCAGCAGACTGTGGCTATTTTTAATGACAAAAAGCTTGCACTCAAACAGATTTTTTACTTTATTTTCAAACTACCTTATTTTCATTGGATCACTTGCCTTGATTATAAAATTTAGCTGGCCTATGTATGAAATAGGAACACTTTTTTTTTTTTTTTTTTTTATGGTTCTGATATAGCAGTTTAGATATTATGGAAAATATTTTACAACATACTTAGATGAAGCTCTGCCCTCCTGACTATTCCAAACAAAATGTGCTTCAGCAATATAACATTAATAACAACCACATAACTTAGTACCAATTGTTTGATACAGTCAGGTGTAAAATATCTATATATTTACCACATGGACATAAGTGTGCACGTATCCATGTGCACATAAAAAATTCTATATCAGATTATTTATGTGTTTGAACAAATGGTAGTGTAAACCTCTTCATGCGTACAAGTACTAACAAACAGATATAGATAGCACAGAAGAGGCTTTTAAATATAGAAAGCAGAATAACCCATTATAAGGAGTATTGTTTTCTTCTTTTAACAGCCATAAATGCTGAAGCCACTTCCTTCTCTTTCTCCTAAGTGCCTTAAACACATCTTATCAAACAGATATGAGCCCTGCTTTGTGAAGCAGGAAGTAGAAACTGGATTTATGAGCTGCATAAAATGCACTTAGCATCTGCCAGGTCAGGAAGTAAAAAAATCCGTATCTACTTAGTACTGCCTATATTTGGCACAGGACATCTGATCCATAGAATGATCCTAATGAATTTTCTGCTTGTTTGTCTCTTTAAACTTCATCCATACAAAGACAACCCTTCTCAACTAAAGGGAAGAGTAGGACTGGACTGCCAGTCAGAGTGTTGCCGTTGTAATGTATGGTAAATAAAATAGCATGAGGCTCCATTCTTACGTAAATGAAAAGAGGGCACTGAAAAATGAAGACGGTTCACTACATGGGGAAGTTAGAGTACACCTAACCTCAATTTTCATTAAGGTCAACAATGCTGAACACAAAACTAAAGACAGGAAAGCTAATGGAAATGCGGTTGTGGAAATTCAAATACCCTAACTAAACCAGAAGAAAGATTTTAATGTATTAAAATCATGGAAATGAACTGACTCCAAGCCAATTTTGAAAGAAATAGTCTATGAAATTACTGGTCTAGTAGCAAGTACTTTTGCCAAAGAGGTAAGTGGAGATAGCAACACATGACTGGAGAAAACCACACATGGCTTCTCTTTTTAAGAAAGGGGAAAAAATGATCTGGACAACTACAAGCCTTCAACAGTAAGCAAGGTTTCAGGATTTATTTTGGAGTAAAGAATAGTAATGGAATGGAATGAGACAGATTACAAAATAGCTTTGCTAAAAGAGCTTTTTAAATATTTATTGCTCAAAGAAAATAAGGGCCAATGTAATAAAATTCAGTAAAGCTGGGGTTGTCACAACAGAGAGTAATTTAGTCAGGAAAACCTGGAAATTAATAGAAGGTGGGAAAAGAAACTGGCTAAGAAGGAGCCATAAAATAGTTTCAAAAGAAAAAAAACATCAGACTGAGGAAAACTACCATGGGATTTATCTTATTTAAAATTTTAATAAAGATTTGAGGTGAAAAAGTAAAAACATTCTGGTGAAATTTGCTGATGACAAAGTTACAAGGTACAATTGATGCACAGAAGGATGATTGTAAGAAGGCATTATGACAGAACTGCAAACTACATTTAATAGTGAAAAGCTATGCATCCAGTGACTAACACAGATTCCCATCGTAATTGGAATTCATCAACTGGAAATGACTGAAGAGAAGGACCTGGATACATCAATCACTGGTAACTATTCAGTTACCAATACAACACTGCCATGGAAAAGGCAAATGTGATTCCAAACTTTTCTGAAGAAATAGCTCCTGCAACAGTTAAGTATTAATGGCATGAGAGAAGGTTTTGGTAGGGTTCATTATGGAATACTGTATGCTGCTGTATTTGAGGAAGATGGATGTGCCACTATGGAGATCCACAGTGATCGACTGTTGCAGAAAAAGAGTTTGGCTGATATAGTCTGGCCAAACTAATACTGAGAGAGTATACAACAGCTATTACACATATATTTTCAGGATGCAAACTCCAGAAAAAGGATTTCAGCTAAATGGAAGAGTTGGCATGAGAAAAACTGAGTGCAACCTCACCAGCAATACATTTAGATTGAGAAGTGACAGCCATCACTATGGAATTAAGGTTCTGGAATAGCCTTCCAGTTAGAGTAGCAAGTTAAAAAATCAGAACTAATTTCAAGACTCTATAAAAAGGACTGTACTTAATTACTCTGCAGGTGCCTTGTAATCCTTTGTTCTCAAATGAGAATAAAATGCCTAGAGGATTGCACCATTTGAAGTTAAAAATAGAAGGAAAATGAAATTTGTGGATATAGAGTTTAGACATGACATACTATACAATACATAACACTAATTAAAATGATTTAGGAAAAAATATCAAGAAAAGTTATTCTATATACAGGTAAGTGTATGGATACTTCATTTCCACAGAAACCAGACTTGTATCTTTACTTTTCTTATTGTGCCTCCAGTATCTAAATGAATACATTGCACTAAGTCAATTAAGCTTACTCTGCTTTATCACCATGAATAACAATCTCAAAAAACTACCTAAATCCAATGCTTTAACTCTCATTTTTAAGACATCAGGCAAGCTAAATGAATAAGGGTTTAAAAGGTCCAATTCACTTTTTGTAAATCAAAGGAAAATAAGTTCAGAACAGATAAAACTGATTAATAATTGCCTGTCAAATCACAATACTAGTAAATTAGTATTTGTGAAATTCAGATAAATATTTCTGAAAAGACATATTATAAGACCTTCTGTATCACCATTATTATTAGTACTATTTTAGGTAAATTATAAATTCCCGAGCATGGGTCACAAAAACCAACCAATTTGATTTACAATACCACATATCCACAAGTTTTATTCTTTGTTCATTTATATGGTGTCATAGGACTTCTGTAGCCTTCAGAATGCAGGAATAAAGAATCAGTACTGAATACTGATTCATAATGTTATTTACTAAAAATCTTAAACCGGTAATGCATATGCTTTTATAAAAATCCAAAATCCTTAAAACAACTTAGCAAAATGATAAACATGAACAGAAGCAAAAATATAACTGATTGCATCTGTCTCTGTTATAACATTGTGACAGTAAGCCTGTAAATTTTCGGCAAACCTCATCAGTTTTCTGCAGCATAAGGCCATGTCAGTAGACAAAGCAGAAACATTACTAGACCTAGCGATCTTAACCCTGTCAGAAACAGGCAGTTGGAAGCCAGATGCCTCCTCCTTACTGTTTTTCATTGTAACTAATGAGTTCATCTACTACATTATGGGAAAAATATGGGCTTAAGTTAACTAAATGACATATTGTATATCTAGTGACCTCATCCGTCACACTCCTTCCCTAAAATATCTTGTTTGCTTGTGATTTATGAAGTGTATTGTAATTGTTTTAACCTACTGAGTTACCTAAATAGTTCTTGCACTACTTCCAAATGCCTAAAAATACCCCCCCCCCCCCCGCCATGTTTATTACCTAAATAATGAGACATTTCATGGCTGTGGTAAATATATACATTTTTGCCTTTATAGAAAAAAAGACACACAGTATTCTGCTTTTAATATTTATTTACTATAAAAAAATGGAAAAATTGTTTGTATATTCCTATGGTCCTTTTTCTTTTTAATTTGATTAAACCCCCCTGCTAGATATAAATCAGCTGCAAATTTTCAAAAGTAAGAAAGTATGACAATTATTATTTTTAACTGCTTACAATATGGCTGAAAATTTATTTGGAAGTCACACTATCCCAAATCATTGTCAAATTTCTGCTGCAAACAACATAGCAACATTTGGTAATGGAATGTTTGGGGCAATCTTGATATAGGAGATGCTGCCACCTTTCAGTCTGCACGTGCACCGGAAAATTTTGGAGTTGTTTTCTGTACCGCTATCTTAAGGCATTGCTAAATAACCTTATTAGCTGCCTTTTATAGACCCCTTTGTAGTGTTATACAAACTTTCAGGGACACTACACTACAAGCTGAAAATGCTTTCAATCCAACCAGACAGTGATATTATAGCTTCCTCCAGAGGTGGCAGAGTCAACTAATCAATTCCTAAGCTCTAGGCTATGAAGAGAGAGTGAAAAAATTCTTCATAGCAACATCAATCTACTAGTTTTCATATATGAGAAGCAGCACAATTACACGAAGATGAGAACCTAAGCATGGGGACAGAATCAAAGAGTAATAAGGGTCTGATTTAAAAGTACATTGAAATGAGTAACCAAGAATGGAGTTGCAATAGGAATTTATACTGCATCATAGCACTTCTGTCTGTCTAACAGAGCGCCAGTAATCGTGCACATGAAGAGGTGGAAGTAGAGTGCATGCCATGGCAGCATCTGGCTGGGAAGAGTGAAAGCCACAAGCGGGGATACCCCAGGGCTCCAACATGAACGGCTGAGGGCAGGGGGAGCACCGCTGAAAACGGGGGGACTGGGGGAGGTCAGATATGAAAGACTCTGGGGTGGCTTAGCAATCGGAAGGGTGCAGATCTTGAGAGAGGAGATTTAAGACAGAGGGTTGACAGTTTCCCTTTAACCAGAGCGGATTTGTGAGGAGGAAGGATGTAGCTCTGGAGCAGGAAAAATAGAGAGGCTCTGAAATAGGAGATAAATGGACCAGGAGAGACTTAGGGTGGGGAAATCAAGGTTAGTAAGCGATGACGAGCCTGCATGGCAGAGGACACAGTTATCAGCCATTTTTCACAGCTGGACATCTGTAAGTACATGTCTTCTCTTTTTGCTCACTGGAAATATAGCAGTTATACTCCTTATAGCAGCCTTCCAGTACCTAAAGGGGCCTATAGGGAAGACAGGGACAGACCTTGGTGCAAGGCCTGTTGTGACAGGACAAGGAGCAACGGTTTTAAACTAAGGGAGGGCAGATTTAGACTGGATTTAAGAAAGAAATTTTTTACAATGAGGGTGGTGAGGCACTGGCACAGGTTGCCCAGAGAGGCAGTGGAGGCCCCATCCCTGGAAACATTCAAGGTCAGGCTGGATGGGGCTCTGAGCAACCTGATCTGGTTGAAGATGTCCCTGCTCTTGCAGGGCGGTTGGACTACATGACCTGTAAAGGTCCCTTCCAATCCAAAGCATTCTATGATTCTATGAAATTTCTTCTATTTGCTCAAATTCCTCAAAAGTCTTATCATTTGTTTCTTTCCCCACAATCACTCCTGGACTCAGGCAGGTACACAGGGCAGCTCCTTCTACCTTGACCAAAGAAAGAGTATTAAAAGAGCCACTTATGACAGACATAACTCTTGATCTGTTTAGGCAATGTCTTTAATCAATGTCTTGATTCTTCCTTGCTAATCAAACGTCTTTCACTCAGTGCTTGATAGATAAGACATCTGTACATCAGTCTGATGGATTACCTGGTTGCCAAACAAAATGCCAGCAGTTCTAAAACAATGCATTACCAAGGCATGAACTAAAAAAGACTTAAGATAAAATAAATTCAAGAAAATGAGAAGTTGTATTAAAGAAATGTCAACTTCAGAGTATAAAAACAGCTGTTTACATTTGAAACAAAACAAATACAAATTAGGAATTATATGGTAATAATGTATTTTTTTCTAGGTGAATTTCCCTAGTTTTTGTCAGTTTCTATTTTTTTAATTTATTTTTTATGTTTGTCTTGTGTAAACTCAAAAAACACATAACGATAAAAATAGATTAGTTGGCATTTATCTATGATAACATCTGTATTTCTGAACCGCTCTGAGAAAGATGATGTTTTTGTGATTAGACATTTCTTGCAAAAGTAATAAAAAAAAAATTTGTCCCCTAGGTTACACAATTCAGCCACAAAAGTTAACAGTGAAGCACAGAGTATGTTCCATAGATATGATTAAACTTATACTAAAAATGTTTTATATCAAGAACTACTTTGAAAAATCAAAGAACTTTTAAAAATCTGTAATTTGTATAAAGAAATGAAAAGAATTATTGTTACTTTACAAAAAAAAAATTACAACTGCTTCATGTATACATAATGATCGATGAATTAATAATGAAATATATGTGCAAACCTCTCTTCTGATGCCTTAAGTAGTTGGTGAAGGGCAATAAATATTAGATCAAGATGTATTTATTATTATCCCATGGTCTTCAAATGTATGTACTCTCAGAGGCACTTGGAATAGGCAGCATATATTTCATCAGGAAAGCAATATGATAATTTTGAGCAGCAGGCAGAAATTCAGTACAATTTGACTTGATTGACTTGACATGATTCTTATGATTATCATCCATGTCCCTTATAACATTTCACTCAGTTTCTTGAAAACATATGTACAACTAGATTTTGAGGAAGATGGAGCCATGAATTTTGTCAGGATTTTGTGGAGGCAAAGGATATTTTGACAGGCAATGGAAATTAGTCCTTTAGTCCACTTTGCATAGTTAGACTGCTACCCTTATGGAAAATATGTAGTTTAAAAATAGGCTGGAAATCTCTATGCTACTACATTAGGAATACAAGGAACAGTGTAGCAATGTACAATACCCAGAGTACTGTACATCTATGAGATCAGAACAACTTGATGCTTTACTTGTCTTCAAAGAAAAAAAGCTATTTCTGCAACTTTTTAATATAGTTCATTCTGTCAAGAAAAGAAATCAATAGCTTTCAGTCCGTTCACAGAATGTACCTTTAAGAAAACTGTTAATTTACAGTGCTTTGGGAAAAATACAGACAGTGATACCAAGGGAGTTGAAAAGCCAATCCATTTTTGATATAATGTTGTGATAAGCTACATACTGATTTTCTTCCCACAATATGTTATACGGTGAATTGCACTGTTGCAATGCTTTCATTTCTGAAACGCTCCTGAATAATGCTAAGTGGAAATACCAATTTTCAACTGAAAATATCTTTCCATTATTTGGTTAACATTAATTGTGTTCTCAGTAATTACCAGGCTGCCAGCTGAAGTGTAAAAAAAGATTATTCACACTTTGCTGCTGCTGGAGATGTGGAAGCACTGTCGAAAGAAACAGAAGTCCAATAACCTTCAAGGTAAGCAAGGATAGTTTCAGTAATGACCAGAATTGAGAAAACTCATCTTAAGTGATCCTGACCACCATCGCTAAAACTACTTCAAATTCATAGCTGTAATTTAAAGAGGTTGTTTTTACATAATAAGGCTGATTAGCTACTATTAACAGAAGACACCATGCTCCTCTATTTCTCCTGTGTCTTATTCCAATGACAAGATATTTCGGCTCTCAAAATATGTACTGATTACCCATCTACCTGGTAAGAGAGAGGGCTACTCTCAATTTTTCAGTCTTGACTTCCACACCTTCCAGACATAACAGAGATAGTTTCATACAAATTTTGGGAAAATATCCCTATCTTACCAGAGAAATCAACCGAGAACAAAACATTTTCTAAACTATTCCAATTGCTGCTATTCCAGAAATACAAATTTCAGCATTTTATGCTCAGTTCACAAGGGTAGTTTTTGCTGACCAAAGGGACAAAGGTAAAGAACACTAATGATGTCTTGACTAATACAATTTTATCTTAAAATGGCTGTGGGAACTGGCAAGTTCCACTTTCAGAATGTGCCATTAAGTTAGATGCCTTATAAGAGTCTTGATAACCCTCCTACAAAGACCTGAACCTCTTCTGACGTTAAGATTAATTTCACATATTTGCTTGCAAAATAAAACAGAAGCAGCTTGTTCACTTTCCATGGCAAGTAGCTTTGCTTACTGGGACTATCTTCAGCCTACTGAATTTGAAAGGAAGCTTTTCAAAGGACTTGAAATCATCTCCCATCATCATGAGTAGAGATTAAGCTCTAGCACTGCTTCCCTACTAAATACAACACAGCTAGGATTTCTCACACAGGATCTTTGTGGAAGGTGTTGCTAAAGATGAAAGGCAAAGATTTTTTTAAAGGGGTTTGCTAGCACTTCAGACTGCAAGGAATAGTCTCCTTCGAGAACCTCAAGCACTCAGCAGGCAAAAAAGGAGACTTGAATACTTATAAAACAAAAGAACAAAACTGAAAATTCCATCAACCATACAACGAAACAAATCGGTATTCAAAAATACTTTACAATGGAGGAAGGTGCAGATCAGTGGCATTGCACACCGGTAGATAGGTAGAGAAGAAATAAGGGGCTATAGGAGGGACAATGATATGCATTGCTCAGCTTTATTAGATGCCAGGTACAAAGGGAACATGCCTGCCAATCAACAGGTGGAAGACATTATGTAATTGTTTAGACATAAAGTTCCTACTTTCAAACCATATACATGTAGTACTCATAAAGAAGCATATGTATCTATGAACATGCATGTAACAAATTACAGCTATCTATGGGATGGGGATATTACTAGGGCACATAATGTCATTAGACTGGATTAAGTGCCTGAGATCAAAGAATTTCATGCCAGCTTTTGTCATAAAGCAAGTTTTGTGTCTGGAGTTCAGTTAAGCCTAGTCAAAGGAGTCACGATTAATCTGACCAAGGCAGAGGTCTACAATGACATCGATAGCAAATGGAAAGAGATAGGGATTTCTAGTGCCAAATTTCTCTCTCTTTTAAGTACATCTCTAAAGCAGGCCAGATGAATCGTACCCTAAATGTGCTCTAACTTCTCTCCACCTATTACAAAGGGAGTCTAGGATGACTAGCTCAGACATTGATTCACTACTATTTTCCAGAAAGTACAACTCACATATGATTGGTGATTTTGAGGTAAAAACTGAAAATCTAGTACAGAGCTTTTGGTCATACTGCAATACCCACAGTCACAGAGACAGTGAGAATGATAAAGAATGTTGCTATCATCTTTGACTACTCAGCTGAAAACAACTCACCCCTTCTGGCAAAGACATTTTTAATGCTATTCCCATCTTCACTACACCTCAATATTTCAATTATGTTGAAGAACTTCTCTTCATCACAGCCAGTTGAAGAAATCTGATGAACCAAAAGGTCTGTAAGGCCAGGCAACTTTTTAGACCACTTGACAGGCTCTTCCATTTAAATAATTCTTGGTTTAAAGACTCAATTTTTAAATCTTCACAAATGCAGAGAAACTGAGTCATTTGACATCCCCAAAGTCTACCTCATTCTAATTCTTTGGTATTGTGAACAGAAAGAAGCAAGTCTGGCAACATTTACTTTTGTAGGACTGTGTTTCTCAGATATCCTTCAGATGCAAGAGAATAGTTCTGATCTGCTATTTTCCTTGAGACTGTGATAATAAATTACTTCCGAGAGTAATACTATATATGACCTAAACTGAAAAGTGAGGGAGCTTTCTTTTCATTTTGCAAGTTCTGCTTTGTCTGACTAAGCACAGACTATTTTAGAAGTACTGCAGAACCTTTAAAGTCATCAAAAACTAGTAGGAGAACCCCAAGCACTTGTGACAAACTTATGACAAGAAGGAAACCTACAGATAGAGACACACTTTTCTCCTCCCCATGGATCAGCTTAGAAAGAAAAAAATAATACAGAAGTATAGAACATTATAAAGAAATAAACATTTTTATTGTTAAATGGTAGTCATGGGTACCATCAGTTTATTTTTTCCTTCCTGGGTGTGTCCTTTCTCCTTTAAGCACCATAAGATAACATACAGCTTGTGAACAATATTTGATTAACAGGAAAAGAAACATTAAATCCTTATTTTACCCCCTACAAACATTTGTAAGTAAAGGTAGAATATGCTTCCCTGCAAAACATATTTTAAAGTCTTTTATTTCAATACTACATTTTATTCGTATATAATATCATCAATAAACTAGGCAAAGGTCAACATTGTATATGATGAGAACCTAAAAGTTTCATGTCAAGTACAATGATGTTTAAAATTCCTGTAACCTGCACTTGACACCAGTTGTAGTTACTCATAAGAATCATACGCCAATCACATACTGTAATGTGCCTGACACAAGTAGGGTCTCACACAGCCTTAAATATATTTTAACTAAAGGTATCATCCCATGTAAAGAAAAAAAAAGGAAGCATCACTAAGAACAAAATCAGTATCTTATTTAAATACCAGTAATATACATACTCCTAATATTACCCTTCCCCCTACAAGTTTCCTGGTCAGATAATTAGATTCCATCTACTAAAAATCGATTTCTTTCAAGCAGCCAATCTCTCTCCCTTAATTCATAGAGATCTGTCCCAAAGAAGTCTTGTACAGTTCTAACAATAATGATACAATTTGCTATATTGAATTGGGCTGACAAAGAACAAATCCTTTACATTAATTTAGTGTCATGTGGAATTAATAAAATAGAGGCTTTACTTCCATGTAACAACTGTCTTTTTATGCATTTTTTAATAAATAGGATTTGGCTTTAAAAATATGTATTTACTTTTAAATGCTACATTAAACCACTCTATAATATGTTAAAATACCTTAAAATTTAAAATAATATGCAAATATTACATGCTTGCTGCCAACGTCTGAAAGCATGTCAGATCACTAAAAGGAAACCAATTGGCTTAGCCACTGGAATGAAAGATTCTTGAAATGACAAAATAGTTTTGACTTTTAGCCTTTTCTGACAGTGTTGGCAATTTTTTTTCATTTCACTTCCTGCTAATGTTGTTCAACACTGAGGAACTGGGTTCAGAATATAAGAAGCAGAAACATTTTTCTTCTCTAACAGGTGAAGCAGTTAAGTCTAAGAGGCTGAGACCTCATAGAGTTAAAACCTTGAAGGATGTGATGATACCAACAAATAAAATAACTAGCTACAGATAACATTTCCTTTATTGAATAATTTGTTTCTAAAGCCAAAACACTTTTCTTTTGTATACTGCTCACACTTTTACTATATCTCTATTGAACTATTTTAAAAACAAAACTATATTTTACTTGAACTCAAGGTAAAACAAGTACTATACACAATAGTATAGAAGATACAATTCTTAAAAAATGTGTTATCTGAACTATTTTGGTGAGTTTGTATGGCTGCCTCCAATTCTTCTTAAACTTTTTTTCTGCTTTCGTTATGTATATTTTATTCATGTACTATATGTGGATAAGAAGAAAAACTATTTATTTTTTTCCCCTCCTTTTGCCAACTATTTATATCAAATGTCAAGCTTTGTACAAATAGCAATATAGTCTCATTTATGTTGCATAATTAATTTTTATTGTATTAAATTTAATAAAAATTAAATTGCCTTTAAATAACTGTGTTTTGAGGCAGTCTAACCAATCCCAATTTTCAAGCAAAGGTGTTTAAAAATAAAATATCCTATGCCTGATACACAGAAACATGCTCTAAATGCAAAAAAAATAAAAAAGATGAGAAAGCAGTATTTAATGAAGTTTTAGGGGTTTATTCTGTAGTACCACATAGTACTGTAGTACTTTTCTGAACTAAGAGCAAATGATTCCTTTTTTTATCAATGATGGATTAAATCATACAAACGCAACTATGTCACAACAAAGAATATTACATCAGTAAATTGAATGATCCAAAATAATATTTTTTCTTTGGATGGCAGACAATAGTCTTATTAATCAAAATCACAAACCCTTGCTTACTAGCTGTTAGAATTTCAAGCAATTTATAATATACATACATGCACACACCAAAGTTTAAGAAATGCCAGATTAACATAGTGATAGTTTAAGTTGATGTAATGAGTATTTTAACATAATGCTCCCAGCACAGTGTATAATAAACATAAGTTGCATTATTACTAAAGTAGGAAGTTAACTATTTCTGTTCTTTATAAACAGGATGCAATTTTAAATCTCTTAGGCTTTTTATAAATCAATCTTTTTACCCATTTAGATTTTTCAAAATTATACCAAGAACATTTTCATCAGATTAAATTTTCTAACCTATTTTACTTTTCTGTATTCGCAGCACAGTGCATGCAAATAAATGGGGAAATGTACATGCAAACTTGGCTAAAGTTACACTCAGGTAACCCTCTCTTTTTCAAGCAATGACATCTGAAAAACATATTCCCTACATTATATAGTATCTATTAAAACAAACAAACAAACAAAACAAATCAGGCCCAAAACATGTAATAGTTGCTCTGGTCACAAAAGCAGTTTCCTTCAAGAAAAGCACAGCACATTAACTAACAGGCATAAAATAATTCACAATACATACAATATCAGAGGTTTACATACCATCAAGAAGGCAAGAAAAAAAGCAAGAAAGGAAGGCAAAAGAACAGGAAGAGATATGGGGAAAGGGAATACTACAAAAGTACTACATATTTTACGTGGTAGGCAATATTTTTAAAATAGGCCTGATTTTATTCTTATGGACCTAATACTGTAGCAGAATTACCACAAACCAAAAGCATTTAAAATTTTCTACATCCATTCCCTCCTCCTGACTGCTTTTTTTTTTTTTAATTTTATTTTATTTCATAATAAGTAAAGTTAATAAATGGTAGTAAAAGTGGGAAAGAGATTTCCTAGAGAAATGTAGGCAGGAAGTTAAAGTTTTAAAGGTATCATCAGGTCTGATCTCCATGTAACCTGAGGCGTATACTTATTTATCAACAATTACATCACAGTTAGTTCTTGAATTACATTACATTAAATAAGAACACCCAAACAGGTTAGGAGATGATGTTAATATTACCTTTGTAAAATGAGTGGGCAAAGCTCTGCTCAGGAATTAACTTGGCAAGGAATCCATGGTTCAAACTTGGGTGAGGGATAGATGGTATGACCACAACTGTGGAGAAAATCATGGAATCAAATGTGAGCCAGCTAGTATTCATGTGTGGCCTGGTCCACTGTGGATCCATGACGGATATCCTATCTCATTGAAACATGCAAATATGGTATTATCAACAAAAAATGCATTTCTAAAGGAAGAAAACAAGTTCTGTATCAAGAGATAGGAAACAGCATACTTATTATTTGGGCACTTCAAGAGCAACATTCATGGGGAAAAAGAGACACAGATAGATAGATAGATATATACACACACGCACACAGGCAAGACAATCATGGGTGAAATAGTTCACAGAAACTAGCCATTTCTTAGTGCAGAACCATAACATATAACCAAGAAGGCACAAAAAAATTATGATTTCTCATAATTGACTACATTCATGTAGTATATTTAAAATGGAAAGCCTACAAGCACAGGGACTTTAGAAATTATGTATAAGTAGTAAATTAAAACATCATGATGAATCAGAAAAAAATGACTAAATGTAAATATGACACAAATTGGAAGATAAGTTCTGTGAAGAATGAAAGTTAGCAACTCCATAAATGAAGAAAGTAATTAAAAATCAATACAAGAAGAAAAACATACATAAAGAGCTTCATAGACAAATTCAGTTATTGTTTTCAGCTCCTTTAACACAGAAGGTAGAGTTATAATCAGTCCAATCAGACTTGAAAAAACCTACTGAACTGACAGTGTAAAATATTGAAACAAAGTGGGGTAAAGTTTGGATCCCTAATTTCTGACAGGTTCTGACAGCTAACAGACTCCCTTCCTCTCAGGCTGAAGAACACATGCTAGTAAAAACCACTACTACTAATAAAAATCACAAACAGTTCAGTCAAAGAAGGCAATAGAAATGCTTCCTTTTTATTATACTGTTTCCATAGGCTTTTAAATGCAGGCACCAACACAGCAGGACTCCAAGAAAGTACTCCACCACTACCCTTGCAAAAACCTCATTCAAACAAAAGGAGTTCACTTGGGCAAACAGCTGTGTTTGCTGTTTATACGTTTCAGAGTATAGAGTTAAAGATATCTGTTCTTACTAACAAATAACAGATTCAGGAAGTTGTGCTGATCAACTATCTTGTACTTTACGGCTTTAACTCCATCAGGCACCCTGTTTCTTTTTAATTATTTTTGATTTAAAGAAAAAAAAGCATAAAAAAGCAATATGCAAAAGAAAATTAGTTATACCCTATAAGCAAATATACAGAATAACTGAAATCTGCGAATGTATGTTAATGAACTGAATGATTATCGAGGAAGAAAGTAGCAAGTAATTTACTGTTAGGATCTTAAGCTACTCACTAAAAATACTTTGTAGTAAAATAAATACAGTTCTAAAAAAAATCTGCATATCAAAATGAAAAATAACATTTGAAGAAAATAAATGTACCTGTACTTGTTGGTGAATTTATTTCTTGTCTGATATTTCTACCTGCCTGGCTCCCAGATCTTGCAGTTTCTCGTTGTGGTTCTAGTATATCGCGGTATTTGGAGACCATCAGAACGGAAATAAAGTAGACTACTGCCAAAGCTAAGAACTGAGCCTGTTTGCTGTCGTCCTGTGTTGGAGGAAAAGGAACAGATTATAATAGCGGACATTTCCGTAGAATTTTCACACAGGATCATGACAAGGCTTTATAGATAATACCTTTCTGAAACGTTACATCTGTTAACATAGTAGTAAATGGATTATGTAGAAGATTTAATGGATTTTTCAGTGGAGTACTGTGCACACAGCATGTATTAAGTACTGAATCTTACAGGTAATTTGGCAACTACACAAATCTCTGGGACTGTGGAGTCAATAGGCTTTTCCATCCAGAGGCCTTGATTCTGCTCTGAGAGTGCTTTCAAGGCTTCTCAACAGCAAGGGCAACTGACTTCTGCTGCTCCAAGGACGAGACTCCGAAAGCTCCTGCCACAAGAAGGTAAAGGGTACTACTGCTGAGAGGGAAAACTAAGCTCGTCCTGTTTTTCTAGCTAACACTGGATGCATAAGCAGGCTTCTGGTAGCATGTAAAAGCAGGAGGGGTATGACCATTGCTTGTCTTCCAGCAATAATTCCCAGCTCGTACATTCTGACTTCTCCTTCAGCAGGTTTGTCAGCAGCGATCCTAGTTTTCCAGGGCTCTGATTTAAGTAAATGCGAGGACCACAACAGCTTTGCTGTCTTCTTTTCCTCCCACCCCATGTAGTCTGCTGTTCTATGGCAACTACCATCTATGGCTTAGATATCATCCTGATTGAGCTTAAGTTGCTGTAGTTCAACTGAAATATCTTTTATTATTATTATGGTGTAAAACCCAACATGGTAGAATTAAGACTTCAGCCTCTATCTACTCCTATAGTGGTTTCACCTTGTCTCAATTCCACAGGTATGCATTTTCTATTACAAATCCAGTGCTTGCTTTCCATGTTTTCTGGGTGTTATTTAATTTGGCTGTATGTCTTTGCAATTCTTAAAATAACTACAAATCCTCTTATTAAGTTCTTTCACAGAAATGCCAGAAACAATATTTCCCCTATTCCCTTCTCCTCTAGTTAAGAAAAGAGTAGGTGACAGAAGATCTCCACCCAAATTCAACCTTGCCCTTTCAAGATGATCAGGTCATCCTGACAGATAATTTTTTTTGTGTCAAGTTCTACTTTCTTCTTTTTAAAGCTATTTCTAACTTCAGTCTTCATTTCAAACCACTCAAACTTAGGTTGGAGAAGTTTAAACATAACAGATCTATTTGCGTAACAGATCTATCTGTTAAACATAACAGATCTATCTTCTACTTTCAAAACCAAACACATTGTGGCACAGTTTTATGCTAAAAACAGTTGCAGACAAATCTGAAAAACATTTTAATATATAGTTATATGTAGTATATATATGTTTAGCAGAAGTAAAAATTGTCTTTATAAATCAATTTGCTGCACTTCTGTAATACATATAATAATTCTTCTTCCTACCCTGGTTGGACAAATAGCTGACACCTTTAGTAATACAGTTTTAATCAAAATAGGTCATAACCGATTTATTCTGGCTGTGATTATTTGGCTAATACAAGATCAAGTCTGACTGTTAAATACAGTTAGCTGCTAATCTCAAATAGTTTACCAGTATGATTTTAAAGCGCAAAAAGTGGCTGGTAGTTACAAAGCCATGAGAAGATGGTTTGCTGATAATATATGAAGTGCAACACAGGAAGGATATTTTTAATTCCAGTACAAACAAAATCTCTTTCAAAATATAAGTGATGATTTTGCAGAAGAAAGAATTACAGCACATATTACTCACCACATCACGAAAAACAACTGCTCGTAGACGATTAATATCAACATCCTGAAGAAGCCTATCAGGGTCTTTTATAGGAGAAAGATTGCCAGGGACATTTTCAAGGGGAGTCTAAAAATAAAAAGTAGTGAGATTTTTTTTCCCCCCCCAAATAGCAAAGCATTTCTGTTAGAACCTTAATTTGACGTCTTTTTTGGATATTGCAGCAATCTTAGATGCTTTTTTACTACCAATATATTTCCAACGTAATACTCAGACAAGGGTTCTAGAAATAGAGCAATGTTTTGAATTATCATCTTAATACTATTTAAATATAAATTGTTACATCTTCCCAGTACCTCAGAACAACTGCATCTCTTCCCAGAGTTAAGATAATAATTTGCACACAAAAGGTTATTTCAGATTACAGTTGTTTCACAGCAGCACAATAAATTATTTCTAATACATGTGTTAAATTTAAAAACATGAGCAGAAATGTTTTAAAAAATCAGTTTATGTTCACTTTACTGAGAATTATTACAGACTACTTACAGAATAACTGCTATTATTACAAAGGCATAGAGTATTATGCTTCCTTTGAAAAATGATAATGTATTACAAATTATGCCTAAACACCTAAAAGTCTCCTTACATTGATTTGCTTTGCACTGAATGTGATAATGTGGAGAAATATAATGTTTTTGTGAGAATTAATAAAATAATATTGTGAAAGGAGCTGAGTTTGTACATGCTATCTGAAAAAGTTTTTAGAGAAGAAAACCCACTGAATTTAGTAATGACAATATAGTAGCAAAAAAGGAATCCTTTACATCATACAAAGTGTTGTATTTTAGTCACGGGCTGTGCTAAATTCTTTGAGATTTTAGTTTCAGGAGTCCCAAAGTCTTAAAGCTGTAAACAAGTCAAAAAAAAAAGATGAACAATGAATTAATGAAACTGGAAAAACTAAGCTGTAATTGAATATTAAACAAGTTTCATTCCTAAAAGCAGATAGAAAATACTGGTATCTAATATGCATGCAAAGGTCTGTTGAAGTTACTGGGACTCAGATGTTCCACCAACAAAGATGTGATTGCAGGATTTCATCAAAACTGCAAGTGCCCTGACAGATTAAAAAAGCTGTGCAGGTATATATGACAGATGTCAGTAAGGGTCCTTGCTCTTTGAAGTAGACCAAGCAAGAGTGAAAAAGCTGTTTAAAATTGCTCCAGTCAAACCAGTGCATTAATGTTTTCTTGTTTCAAATAACCCCCCCCACACTTTTACTTTAAGCCAGTTAATAGCAAAAACCTAAGCTTTTGCCAAATATTTGAGAAGGCAGTTAGAATTATTTTCTGATCCTATAAAGCAGTGGTACAGACTCGTCGTTGCTGTTGGTAACTGAACACTGGGTTACCTTGGTTGCTGCTGCTGCAGTTACACCCTGAAGAGCGTCTTGAGTTTTACTGCTGATTAATGACGTCTTGTTCACTCTCTCTCTCTGCCTTTGCCGACATTCTAAGCAGTTTCTCACAGCCACACAACAAACTAAAAAGAAGTTATGAAAATGCTACAAATTAGAGTATTTTCTCATTATTATATTCAGAGCATTAATTAGCAGTCTGTACATCTAGTTTGATATGTCAATAACCATGTCCAAATAGTAAGTGCAACATAGTTGTCACATTAGATTCTGTCAGGACTAAGAAAACATTATGGTGACTTATTAATTTAATTCTTTAGTTGAACAGCGAAATGTTTTATATAACTGCTATATCACTATATTAAAATTTGAAAATTATTAGTCCTTGAACTGGAGCTCTCATATGTTATTGATCAGTTATCAACACTTAAAATCTGAAAGTACTTATGTACAGCTAGAATAGAAAAAAAATAGTAGGAGGTAATTTAGAATTTGATGAAAATTGATCACTGAGAATAAACCACAAGTTTTATACGAGGAGCAGTATAATTCTCAATGACCTAATAAGTGGTATGAATAATAACAGGACAAAATCTGAGTACAAAAATTACTCATCATTTGAGACATGAAAAAGTACGTGGGAGATAACATTAGCAAAACAGCATCATGCCAGTTGACAGTTAAAATTTAATGTTCACAAGGATAAACTGATATAGTTTGCATAGAATAGTTTGAATTATTCATAATTTTTTAAGTTTCCTAAATTAATTGTAGCGGTATATAGCAAACAGTAAATAGTGAAGAGAGGTGCCAGACTGTTGCAATGTATATTAAGGTCTTCAGAGTCTGCATGTGCATCCCGTGCTTTTAATCTTACATAGCCTATAAGTAGTCTTCCTAATCCCATGGAGACTTGGATAAAGAAACCTGCAACAGGCAGGTAGCAAAGCAGTTTTTAGGAAAAAAAAATTCTCCATTTACTTACTTATATTTAGTATTTTTACTCCCCCAAAATATATACAACTTGAAATACACAAGAAAGAACAATTTCAGACATGTCATTTTAACTTATTCTTGTGCCTAAATTGAATCAACCTTAAAACGGTATCAAATCAATAATAAACGGGATTTTTATTTTATCACATCATAGTAGAAGTCCTTTCCTACATGTGTCACTATTTGATCCATCTGTAGCTCATTGATCCATAAGTAATTATTTAATATATACTGTCTGCCGACTTACCAAGCCTTAGGCACTGTCGCATTAGACCTCCGGAAGACATGTTTTTTTCAGCTTCAATCTCACTAAAATTTAGAGAACTGGCAAATACTAGTACATCAACCATTGCCATCAGACGGCTGAGAAAAGTTACTGCTGTCTCTGCTGACATTCCTTGTGTCACTTCAATATTTTCCAATTCAGTCTTTAAAAGGAGATAATTGAATTAAACAGTTTGAACACAACTGAAATATAAAGACAGCATGTACACATACAAATCTAAACTGTTATGCTTAATGACAAATACATTGAAAAGTTATTTAAAAATCTCCTACTATTACCATTAACATAAACTGTGAGTGACATTCAAAGTAAGACAGCATGAAGATTGAGAAAATTATTTACATTTACATGCTGTAATAGACGAGAAAAAGTCTAATATAAATAAGAAAGTTATTAGCAATTACATAAAGCGTGGCCAGGTAGTAAAACAATGCACAGTATATAAGGGTGCAACGTACTCTTACATTATTCCATAGGCTAAGCAAACTGACAGGTAACAGATGAAAGTAATTACACTGTAGAGCTTTTACATTCCTTTAGACAAACAAGTAAATGTGAGGAGCGGAGTGGGAAAAACTGCACAGTTTTGCCCGGTTTCCACGAATTGATTCTCCGTGGGAATGCTTACAGCTTCAGCTCTATCTCAGCTGAAACCAGGACAATACCATACAGGAGCCTGACAGAGTCCAGTTCTCCTGGAGATCAGCAGAAAGTACGTTTACACCCTCACGACAGCAACGGGGAAGTGAAAACGTGACAAGTGACATGGCGTGCAGCTCCCCTTTCCCAGAGGATGGCCATTTCTTTCCTAATGCAGTGTTGGACTCTCCTTAATGGGAATCCACAGAAAAATGCTGAATGAACTCAATATTTCAGAAATCTAAAAGGGGGTCATGTTTTTCTCCAAAAAAGATACTTAGATGTCCAGAGTCATGTTTTCAAATGCATTCAGGTGTCTAACAGTGCAGATAAGTGAGTAAACAGTAAGTTTAATTAAAAAAATAAATATCTGTTTAAACACATTTACCCCTGGAGCTAGGCAAAATTGAAAATAGGATTTAGTACTTGACTGTGTCCACATTTATATGCTTAAATACTATTTTTAAAATTGTTCACAGATGGCTGATTCTTATTGATTGTCAACAACATTTCAGATCGCAGGGCTTTTCTGAAGACAGACTTTGGTCTCTTTGAAAAGTATTATTTTCATTGTATTTGTTTTTATTCATTTGCTTAGATGTATCTATGAAAAAAAATCAAAATATATTTTGTGCTGTTAAGGCCATTTCCCTCCAAAGAAAAAGAAATACAGAAAAATAAAAAAATCCTTTATTTCCATACTTCTAAAAAATTAGTATCTTCACTCATGAGTCACTTTTTAGAATACTGTACGTCAAAAATTATAAAAGTGCAAACTGTGCCAAACAGTATTAAGGAAACAACTGTTTTGAAACATGAAGGATATAATGTGACATGTGTCACCACAATGATAGATACCACTTCATTTAATTTCTCTTAAGGATGTAACATGTCGGTTACATGAGTGATTTGGGAAGGGCTGTCATCTGTCTGATCTGCCCAATAATATCAGAAAAATGGTAAAACGACAACTCTCAGAAGAACTATTTCCAGCCTATCTTCTTTAGCCAGATCTCCCCTGCTTAGTGTGTGCTGTGTTCCTACGTTTTGAAAAAATAAATTGCTGGGGTTTTTTATAACAGACTGGAACATCATTTTTGAAAGCACTCATCCAAAGAAAATAGGTTTGCAAAAATCTATAGCCATAACAGTCTGCTAGAAAAACTCATAGGTTGTTACAGAAACTTGAACTTCGAACTCATGCTTGAAATAACATCAGGCTTGCTAGCAGCCAATTGACTGCCTGCTGTTGATTTTTCTCAAGCTTCAACTGTATTGCATCCATCATAGTCTTAAATCTACTCAGTATATGTATTGCTTTGTTTTTTTGCAGGTTATGCAATAAATTTATTTTATATAACATTTTACCAAGATTTTTGCAAACTTTGAAATAAAAAAAAAAAAATTTTTACAAATCTCCCTAAAATTCTGCTGTATGGAAGAAAAAAAAAGACTGACAGTTTTTTACAGCAAAACTTACCATCAGTTCTACCTGTTAAATACAGCACATTGATATTCTAATAATGTTTAAAATAAGCTCCATCGTTGATCAAGCTGCCTTCAGGTATTAGCAATATTTTAGATAGGTGTAACTCAAAAACTCTTTAAAAAGTGAACTGATCACCATTTCATGACTACTCAGGATCCTTTAAGAGCGCTAACAAGTCTCCCATAAAATTAACATGTTCAGGGCCTAAAGAGTTTTTCTATTGACAACAACATTTATAACTTAAATTAGCTCACAGATCTGCCTACATTCAGACTGGCAGCTAACAGTAAGCATCATACTTGACAATGCATTAAGTTACTCAAGGGAAACATGGTAGGAAAAGTTAATGATTACACCCAATATATTCCTATTCACTTCCTATTATATGATACAGGAAAACAACAATAATAATAATAAAAAAGCCAAAATATTAAATGATCAAAAATAAGGTATTTTTGAAAATGCAAAAAACTGAAACTTACAGCAGCAATACTAACCTTAGAACCCTGGACATGCAACAGACAAAACAGACAACAGATCACAACAATAAAAGAAAAAGAAAATTATTTAAGTTAACTAAAAATACAATGTAAAATTGAAACAAATTAGTATCTTGGAATTAGACATTTGCTTAATTTATAATTAGAACAGCAAAACATTTCAGCTCAGCATGGACATTTGAAAATAAAGACTTCTAAGAGATAGCTATGCACAAGGAAAACTGTAAATCTTGTATTATTATGTTCCTGTAAACACTGATTCTTCCAAACCAATGTACATCTTTTATGTAGTACATAGAGCAATTTTATGAACAATGTAAACCAAAGTAATGTTTTCACTGATTATATAGAAATAAAACGAGCGTTTTACAACAAGCCATTTAACTGAAATGTAATAAAGTAATTCATCTTTGTATGAGGAGGCAAATATGTTTAAAATGCTTCAACAAAACAAATGTAAATCACGAAAAGCAAACCAGTTCTTCATGCATAATGCTCCTTCCTTTGAAGCAACACATAGCTCATTATATATATTACATTTGGGTGTGACTTCTTCAACCTAAACCAGTTTCATACTGGCTATTTGAATGCTTTTGAACCACAGAAAAAAAAAAAAAAGATTCACTAAGTCCCTGGGACTGAGTTGGTCTTCAAATTTCAATGTTCACAATTAAACAGCTGTGTAAAATTTTTATGCTTCAATTTTAGGTAGAAGCACTTTCTCTTTTATCACAAGGGGCTAGGAACTAATCCTTAAGTTTTCACTGGTTATGTTTTAAAAAGAGAAAGAAACTGAAATTTCAAGTGTGTATCAGTATTTTTGCCATTTAAATAGTGGAAAAAGCTAACAGAAAAAAAACAAGCTGAAACAAACTGCTTGCCTTCCTTTTGGAACAGAAAATACCATGTTCAACGAGTTTTTAAATGTGTCTTCCTCTTTTGTAGCTGAGAATTAACCTATGACTATTTTCTCTCGATTACTAGCTGACAATTTTTATATCAGTGTGCCACTGTTGATTCTCAGAATTGTTATAGATCACACCGCACCTGTGGCATCACATGAGTCATGAACATGATAATGATAATGCTTAACACTATACACAGGACATACAGAAAAATATCTTGTCTTGGCTTTTAATTCACAGACCTAATAAGGCTGTCTTTAAATGTTTAATTGAGTTTTGTAGACAACCGTTCACACAACACCAGCAGCCTTCAGATCACAATTCGAGAGCTGCTGTTTTAAAAGCTGCAAGCAAGAATTAGAATTATAGACTTCATGGACTAAGTGGAAATACAAACTAGTTGCAAGGGGTCTGGAAATTTACTCTCAATTGTCACATATATTTCAACTCCTCAAATTTCTTTTGCCTTACTCAATGTCCTCAAGTCCCTGTCACAGCTGCTACCCTTGTAGTAAGTAATGATTATTTCAAGTTCCTAGCTTGTACAGAAAGCGTTTATATCTGGCAACCAGCTGCTATTAACAGAAAGCATCTTCTGCAAACCTTTTTCCTTACAGCTCCCCAAATATGCTTTTTTCACAGTTGCACACCATCTTAAAAATGTCTTCCTTATAGCTGTAATTAAAAAAAAAGCCTCAAAGACCTCCCCCACAGAAAGAAAAAAAAAGGAAATCAGAATTTTATATTTTATGACCTCCCTATAATATTGGCAGTTATCTAATATCCCCCAATTTAATAAGCAAGACATCAGAATCAACAGTGGAACACAATCCAGCTTATATTGTAAAACAACAAAACTGGTTATTTTTTTGTTAATATTTGCTTCCACTTCAAATCGTTTCACATATACAATTGACAACCCTTTAAACACACCAGCATTTGAAGCAAGTCCTTGTACAGATCCTGAGACAGAGGTGCTATAGAATTGAAATAAAGGGAAATACTAAAACATGTGGGAGTAGATTACTGTGAATTACAGTAAACTTTCCCATGTATTCTATACAAATGTATAACCTTCACTCTACTCTTCAGTAACTCACAGATTTGTGAGTGGTTTGTTTTCACAGATAATGCATTTTTTCTTTTCTTCTTCCTATTCATATTTAAAGGCTCCTATTCACAGCACTATTCAGATCATCCTAGTCTGGATTAAAGAAAGCAAAGCAAAAGGCATATTTCTGTTACAAGAATTAAATAGTGAGGAAATTCCATAATTAAGATTGCCTATTCTACAGCAGACAAGGGATCATGGAGTAATTTTCCACCCAGCCCAGAAGAATTTCCATTTCACTACAAATCTAACTATGCAAAGGAAAAAGTCTTTTTGAAATGGGAAATTCGCCAAACATTTATCTTTTTAAAGCAAGGGAGGGAACACAATACAGAATCTGTTGCACAAAAGAAAAAAAAAATCTGCAATTCCTCCAATATTCTGAAAGTCATTTTGCTAAATTTATCTCTTGGTTCTTTTCTGCATATAGCCTTAATTAATTCAAGCATCCAATATCCAGTATCTATTCTACTAATGAGAAATAGGCCAAATGCCTTTAAAAAAATGAGAGGCAATGGGACACACGTAGTAACAACCAACTCTATAGCAGACTGTTGAGAAGAGAGTTTTGTAACAGACATTTAGGACTGTTCAAGAATCACCAGCCCAGGATGAGGCCTCACTTGAACTCAGACTGACACACTCAAGTCAAGGAACTGTGGATAGGTAGGACTGTGAGACTGATAAAGGAACTGTGTTTCTGTCTGTCATCATCTCCGTTAGAAAACAAGTAAGCTACCTCGTAAAAAGAGGCTGGATTCAGCTCCAGGTTAACAATCATTGCAGTCGATGGACCCTACAGGAATCTGGCTGACCAGCCACTAGAAGTCTACATCAGAGATAACGGAATCATTTGCTTCTATTGAGTAGATCTCCATTGGCTAGAAATCTAGTCCACATGCAAGTACTTCAAATGGATACCTAAATTTACCCTATTCCCTTCCTGAATTCCATCCTGTTTTATCATCCCGAAGTAGAAGGGTGGAACGACCTTTACTCTCTGTTCTACAGCCTTTTTGCTCTCATATTTCATTATTCCAGACCAAAAAGGAAATTAATTTTTAGAAGTAGATGTAAGTTACATGTCCTATGCCACAAATACAACACACTAGGAGGAAATAAGTAAGAATTACTACTTTAAAATTTCAATATGGGCCCAAAAGGCCTTAAATGGGAATATTTGAGAGTCGCCATTCATGAAAGTGAAAAAGGAAGAAATGAAGTAAAATAAGGTCATACTTGTTGATAAACTGAATATATGTATTCTACAGGATCTACAAAATGTGAGGGTTTTGACACCCCAGACAGCTCCACAGAATAGAGATATGGAGGATCAGAGGCTTTCAAAGACAGACAGACTAAACAAGATGAAGACTCTATGGATTTCAACAGGCACACCAGGAGACACGACTCAAGCCTACAAAGTCATAAATGATATGGAGAAGAATAAAGACACGATTAGCCACTCCTTTCATAGCATAAACAGTAAGGCACATAGTGACTTTATATATTTAAGCAGGCTTAAGAAAACAAAGACAAGAAGTGCTTCAAAGGTTATATAATTACTTTGTCAGACTCAATGCCATAGGATATTATAGAGGCTAAAAGCGTAAGTAGCTTCAAAAAAGATCAGATAAAGTCTAGAAGGATAAATTCCTCAGTAGTTATTAAACATGACAGCCTGGACACCCTCTCTAGCTGTTAAAATCCTAAATGCCGAAATGAAGTATCATTAGAGCAATCAATATGCTTGCTCAGACTTCTGTATTTCGATGTAAGCTGCAAACAGTCGCTGTTGAAGGCAGAATGCTAAACCAGCCAGGCCCTTGGGCTGACCCAGTAAGGCAGCTTATGTAATATGTGGACAGCTTGCTTTTGTAAGAGTAGTGCAGTACTGCTTGACTGGACTTCTAATACCATGCCCAGTTTAAATGACAGAATCACAAAATCACACAGGATCATGGAATGGTTGAGGTTGGAAGGGATTCATGAGATGCAACACAAAATTTGGACTGTATATCTTGTGGAAAAAACCCATTCATTAATGTAACTAACTAAAACACAGCAGGTTCCATCTGAAAATCAAGAAACACTTTTTCGCTGTGAGGGTGACTGAGCACTGGCACAGGTTTCCCAGGGAAGTGGTGGAGTCTCCCTCCCTGAAGATGCTCAAAAGCCATCTGAACACAGGTTTGGGCAATCAGCTCTAGGTGGCCCTGCTTGAGCAGGGGAGTTGGACCAGATGACCTCCAGAGGTCCCTTCCAGTCTCAAACATTCTGATTCTGTGATTCTTTGAATCGGTGAGGGAAAGAGAGTATTAGCTCATTCCTCCCTTGAGAGTTACGCCGGCAGAAAGCATCACTAGAAGGCCTGCCGTAAGTGTTTTTATGCAGTGGAGACGTTATATAAATCTTCCAGTTTCAGTTCTTTTCTCTCCTCCAATTAGCAGCTCTTGGAAGGAGGAGAGTGAGACAGTCTTTTGTAACTGATTGTAAGCACTGGACTACATTGCCCTTTCAAGACTGAGAAGAAATATATTCCTAACCAGCAGCCCATCCACTTTTTCCCCAGCAGTTCAAGGATGCAAAAGTATTAGAAGTCTGGGAATCAGTATGAAACTTCTTTTCATTCATCATATGATGGATATTCAGAAGTGGTCTGATGCTCAACAGGGCATCTGGTCCCTTCATAACTGTGATCCAGAATAATACTGAGGGAGAGCACCTTCTCTAAGAAGAAGGAAGGATGTGCTCCGCTCTTTGTATCTGTCACAATGATGAATAAATCCACCTTCCTGCTAATGTTTATGGACAGGCAATGACAGAACAGGAATGGAGTTGAATGCGATGGAAGAAGCTCTCTGCTAGGTGGAAGTGATTATGAAACCATCATCTAGACAGTAATGGTTATTTCCAGGTGAAGTTAATTTGTGATTTTATCAATTACTTCTCCCCAACCTCCCTGTACATCTGCGACAAAAGTAATAACTTTTTTTTTAATTTCAGAGTAGGATTAATTCAGTTTGAAGCCAACTACAGATCTTTCAGTGAATTAGTTTATTTCATAATTTATTTTTATTTTATTATCCTAATCAGATGGCAAAATTGAGCATTTAATACACATAGTCCCCATGTAGCGGAGAAATGCATGCATAATACACAAATTTCAAAATGTAGTCTTTTTTATCAATACATGAAAATTACTGCTATTGTAGCAAGGCAGTATCAACACACAATATTTTAACAAATGGATGTTGAATTTATAAAGTTGTATCAGCTATCTATCTATACGCACACACACACTCATATATATATTTATTATCCAGAATAGAGGGAAATGGTGAACTGCAAAATTATTATTCTATAGAATGGCTCTGCAGTGTCATAAACCCAGATAAGAGCTAAAAAACACCAAGACCATTCAATCAAATTGCAGCCTAATTAATGATGTGCCTGTTTTACGTTTTTACATAAAAGATGACAAAGAAAATATCTTCATTTTCAAATGATGTCCAAAAGGTTTGTTTTAAAAAATATCTCCCAATGTCCTTTTATCTAAAGACTGGTAGTACAGCCTACATCTCAAGATGGCTTGGTGTGCACTCTCTCATCCTTGTCAATATTTACAATGAAGCACTTGCAAAATCTTTTATTCAGCAACCTTCATGCCATTCTTGTGACTACAGAGAACTAAAGTCTTTCCTGTGAGTCTTGCACTTTTGCTTATAGCAAATATTTTCCCAGTTATCACAGTGAAAATAATAAAGACACAGCATTTAGCCATTAATTGCCTGGCTGAAAGTCATATTAAAGTTTAGCCAATTGCTAGTCCATACATTCATACCTTTCAAATAAAATCGTGCAAAATGGTTTTTTTCGCAAGCTAACTAGAATAGTAGAGGCAAAGTAAAGTAACATCAATTGCCAAATGGCTAGAACAAGGAATTGAGCTTTTACTGCCAAACTACATTTGTAGCCTCCAGTGCCTACTAGCCACACTACTTCAGAGGAGCCTCTTTGTCCCTTCTCGGCCTCATTTTCTCCCCTTTCAAAGACTTTCAATACTGACTGCAGACGCTTACGGGATGTTCAAGATAAAACATTTAGTATGAAAGAAATAGTTACACATATATGCACAGACAAGGCATCACATTCAAATACTGTAATTACTACTGACAATAAGGCAATATTTACAAAATATTTCTCCCTTTTTCATGAAGCATTCTATTAGGCTACTTTTGCCTGCCTGAACTGTGATCACCTAAGAAATTACAACTTACTAAGAACATTGGAGTGGATAAAAATATCAGCCTATTTCAATACAAGATTAAAAAAAAAAGGAAACGAAGGTCAGGACCTACTGAAGGAAGAAGTAAACAGAGTAGTGAGGGGATGAATTCTGGTATCATTTGGCATGCAAACAAATGGTGGCCATGCAAAACAGATTTATGAATATCAATGACTATTCATAAAGCATGTAATTTTGTTACAGTAATCATGATTTGTAACCATGATCCTAATGGTCTTTCAAATGAAATATTAAATATCTACTTAACACTACTTCTCTAATAAAATTAGCATTTCAAATGCAAAATATTATAAACACTCTGTATATCAAAGCTTAACAGTTTCGATTATAAATTTAAATTTTTTGAAGGAATTCGCAGAGAGGTGACAGGACCCTAAAGAAGGAAAGTCAGCTGCAAATAGTGGTTTTTATTAGTAAACCCAATTTCTAATATGACCACTAGGTGGAAATATTGTACTTACAGTTGGGGATGTGGCTGCTGACAGCAATGGTAAAATTCCTCCACAAGCAATAATAATATTGTCTACCATCTGGGAAATGAGGTGTATTGTGTTGTGTACGAAAATAATATTTTCATTGCTATTGACAAAGTCCATCACAGACTTTGTGGAGTGACTGCAAGAACAGAAGAAAGGATGGATTAAAAACAAACAATTAAAATAAAAGTTTAGATAAATTTATTCTTTGCAACCAGACCATGAGTGTTTCCTTCATATAAAGGCAAAATCTTGTCTACAAAACTTTGCATGTAAATTGCCTAAAAATATGAACAGGACTAGTCTAACGAACAAATTGATTGCTACCTATTTTCACACCAGGATTAGTTTCAGCTACCCAGTTGAGAACAATGGCTCATAACCTTTTATTCCCATCAACCAGTACTTCACTTCACAGGCAGTTCTGCTGAAAGCAGTGGGGTTGTTTCTTCAGTGTGAAAGTTATTATTTAATATTAAGAGTTCACCATACTGCACCAGTGCCATTTGAAGCACCGTTGATAACACCTTATGATAACACCTGCTAGTGTTTTAAAGGAGAAACTTGATAATATGGTGATGCCTTGATCTAATATTAACTTTATTAACTAATATTAAATTTAGCATTAGCAATAACTTAGCAAGCCACAGATGCTAATAAGATTAGCTAAAATCTCAGCAACTCCTAATCGGTGGGAAGTTGTCCCATGAAACAGTCACTTCCCAAAAAAATAAAACACTGTGTGAAAATATTGAGGAATACTCAGTCTATAAGTATATTCTTTTCCAAAAACAACATTGTTGCCAGCCAGCAAACAAAAATTAAAGGCTTCAATTGAAAACATACAAACTGAACTTTACTCTCCAAGCATTACCTAAACACAAAGTACAAACCCCTCCCACATATTTGGCCAAAAAGAATTATCAAAATTGTCTATTTCCTAGTGACTGTCACAGAACAGTTCACTGAACTGGAAATTAAATGCAATCTAAATTGGTCCTTGGATAACTATGCTCAAGTTTTCTGAAAATGAACTATTCTGTCCTGGAAATTAGACTAAATAGCGTCTGTTATACCTAAGGGCTCTGATAACAGTAAGTTATTGAGTATCTCTGTTAAAGTGTACAAAAAACCTAGGAAATCACATTGCTGTCATAAAATATAACATAATCACCAAGACTAACTACAACCAGGAGCCGACATGCAAAAAAAAATTTGTCAACTAGAAAGAGTGATTCCTTAGAAAATGTTATAGGAAAGATTTTTTATTTATAAGGTTTGCAGGCAGAGCAGCTCTCTTTTAATTGATCAGTTTTAAAAAATGGCCATTAGCACATACACAAGTATTCCTCATGTCTGAAACAGAAGCAGCAGATTCTACGGCTAAACATAAGCTGAAAGAGCAGCTGAGTTTAGTTAGGTATGTATGAGTTATACAATCTCTCAAGAAAACAGAAATTGTTACCTGTGAAATAAAGCTGTTACAGGCTGGGAAGGGGTGAAAAGGGAAGATACAAGATACAGAAGGGCACTTCAGCTAACACCAACTCTTTCCCTTTCCACTATCCCAGTAACATCCCCTCTACAACACATCTAATTTTTCCTCGTTGATGGAAACACACAAAACAGGAGTTAAAGAAGAAACAACCACCTACCTTCTCCAAACATGTACATCTGTTTCTAGTGCAAAAAGCAAGTCTGTCAGGAGCCGCTGGTGCATAGGAGACCATTTAAACTCTGGAATACGAAACATAGTTGTGCGTGGGCCTGGACTAAACTGTCGTCGCTGCTCTTCTGTCATTGGCATTCCTCGAAATCCCAAGTCAACGCGTAAATCTCGGTCTTGCTGGGTGACAGATCGACCCTGTACTGCCTACATCAACAAGAATTTAAAAAATCATGTTAACTTTTTATGATGTGTTTTTGAATGGATCACAGAATTTGAGAAAGGATGGGCTAAAACTGGACTCGAGCACAAACTATAGGAGATATTGATATTCCAAGGCAGGCAGTATCCTTCAGTAAAGGAGCTGCTCCAATTCAAATCAATCAGCACTGATGGGCTACAGCTGGCCTTCCTTTCAGCTATTCACCAATGTTTTACACTCAGGTTCTTCACTTGAAGTACTACAGAAAAGACCAAATGCAGCACGTACAATGTCAGCAGTGACAAGGCTTTTTTATAGGAAACAACCATTCTTTTGTGCTGATAACATAATTTTCTTTGAATATTTGACTCAAAACATGGGCAAACTACAGGGTGATGGCTTCAAGGAATCAGTGTACTTTTAGACAGCTCCTCATTTGCCAAAACCAATTTATTTATCTGGTCTTTTTAGCAGGATCATTAGAGAATCAAGTCTAGTCTCCCAAATCTCATTTTCCCAATTTTGTTACACTTTGTTAATTGGTTAATAGTTTTATGGATCCTCAGGACATTCTTTAGATTCTCCCAACAGGTGGTGGATGTTAATTTAATTCTCCTTCAATACCTACATAGTCATAACTGTTTCCACTCGGTGATTAAAGACAAAAGTAAAAGATACACATAGAGGATATGATGGAGAATATCGTGAAGGAAAAAGTAGTAAAGAACAAACATTTTGAATGAATTTGAGGCAAATATTCATAACAACGAAAGTACTTATAATATGCAACATCTCTGAAAGGAACAAATACAAATTCTGATCCTTGAAATTATTTTAAAGTGACTTTAGATTAGCTTAAAACTGGCAAAATAGAAAATATACTTCCTTTGCTCACATATTCATTTCCTGATCTCAGCATCCTGTTTTAAATCTGGACATTTAAAAGCAAGAAGACATTTACAAAATATTTGTGCTAGCAATGTAAAAATGGACAAGGCATTTGAGTTGAGCTGGAAAGCTTCTTAGATCTTTAGCCTATTTTGATCTTCTGTAGCCAGCATCTTGAAAGCAGGGCAGGTTTCCTTCATTAAATTTGATCAATTGGGATGAAAACTGTTACTGTTGCTTTCATTTCCTACGTTTTTCTTAACGTTATCTTTAAATGACTCTTCTTTTTTTCTTAGACTTATCTAAGATTTGAATTTTTTGCATGAATCGTCTGCATAGTGCTTTCAATTCTATTTTCAGTCTTTCCTAGTTGGGACCATAGGAAAGAGTTAATTTTATATTCTTCCGTATTTGATCTACTATTGAGAAAGGCATTAACTCTTCTTAGATGTATGCACGAGTTCCCATCTCTACTTAGTTGTGCCATTTGTTGCTTCCTCTCAGTCCACTTGAACAAAAGGCAGCTTACTTCTTACTGATAAGGTGGGGAGCTGATTGCAGATCTGTTTTTAGAGAATTTGAGGTTAGCAACTCCATTCACATACCACTTGTTCTCTTTTGGGTACAACTACAGGTAGTTGTCATGTCAGCAGCAGTAATGGTATCATAACTGTACCATAACAGGAGAGCTTTTATCTAGCCAATAATACTGTATTTGCAAGAATGGGCTTTGATGTGCATTGCATAAACCACCATGAAATCCAACTATCTACACTTGGGTGGCCAGCCTCTAAGTCATTTTCAGTGTTTTCAGTGGTCTCAAAGAGATCAGATCCAATGTGGCAGTTCCCATGCATGCTGCAATCAAAACTCCAACCTCTGGCTCCACTGTAGACACATATTAAAATTAACATTGCTCTTTACTCAGGAAAACAATAATACTTGATTTATGTTTTATTTAATACATATTTCCATCTTTTTTTAATTAAGGTTAACTTCTTTTAAACAGAAAAGATTTAACTATGGACAGCTTACAGTTTACAAGGTATTTCAAAACACCCAAAGAAGAGATTAGAAGATAACAACAGTTCTGGTGGTTACACAGTTGATAATTGTTTTTAAGAAAAATATTTAAAAGAGATAATAATAGCTACAGACTTAAATCAATTCATGGTAGTTTATCATTGATTTTAGTGGGAAATAACTGTAATTTAAGTAGTATATGGAGAATCAAGGGAGTTAAATAACTTGTAGAGTCAGACTCTTGAGTACACAGTCTGTAGATAATTTGCAGATCCAAATGATATGTTAGGAATTTTGTGAGTAGCTAAGAGTAAAACATTTGGAAAACATTTTGTTTCTCCTGTATTACAATGATCTGATAGAAGTTCATTAAGATTTATGTATCATTTTAATCCTAACAAATAATTACAAGCTTGAGGAATTTACATTTTTATAATTCAACTCTTACAGGTGAAATTCTTCAAGTAAAGAGGTTAAAGAACAGAAAAGTCCCCAAGTCACACCAACAGGATTTTCTACAGTAGGTAGTACAAAGTCAGATTATCTTTTTCATTAAAGATTTATCCACTGTCTTTATGTGTGCACATATGTACATAACAAATGAATACTGGCATTTCATTTGTCTTTTACTCTTTAAACAAAAATCCACATTTCAAAGTAAAAACTGTCTGCTCCTTTTTCTTGCTATCCTCCATTCATTCCATTTATCAGTTTCCACGGTATTAACAGTCTTAATTTTAAGACTTAACATAAGGTATTTGGGAACTGATAGTAACAGATACACTATTCCTATCGAGAGCTTTCAGGGCTTGTTCTTTATTAGACAGAATGCTTTTAAATATAAGGATCCCTACACAATGCTTGATAGTCTGTCACTGATGTTATGAGGATTTTCACAGTTTTGAAAAAATACTTATGAGAGAACCCCAAATTTTTCTTATAATACCTGTCTAGGGAATGCAAGAGCTCCATCTGATTTTCTCTTCAAAACAGAGGTTCTTACCATAGAATAGAGACATAGAGTGTTCTTTCTGTGTGCCAGAACCCACTGGTCTGAGTAACCGTTATTTTTAAACTTTTTTTTAAAAGGGAAAGTAACTGTTTTGGAAACCACAGATTGTTTAAATAAATTAAAATGTCCATTCACTGGAGTTTTTCTGCAAGTATTGTCTCCCTGAAGAACAAAGCGGGCAGGCTGATCTGTGTTCTTTCATCAGATGACATGTACTTTGAGTGTACTTGAGTGTATCTCTGAAAGTCTTTCTTCTGATTGTTTGATACACACTACACAGTACCGGGCAGAGAAATATATGCAATTTTTGTTTGGTTCTTCTTCCATAGTTTCAGGAAGTCTGCTTGACTTTTAAATCCTAGAAGATAAATACTGGTGTACATACTGGACATATAGTCAGCTAGTAAAATCTTGAAGGTAGTCAATTCTTTCACCTGATAACATCCTTAAAAGCAATCTTTGATTATGTGCCACAGTCTCTGAACAATGCCAGTGAGAAAATGAATTCTGTGCTTTAAATGTTCAAACTGATCCTATATTTTGCTGTGTGTAGAGAGTACAAATTCTATCAAAGAGTAGACTTCTGCCTTGGCCTTCTCATTTTCAGAATGCTATGGCTCTCACAAAACCACTAATTTTTCAGAATTTTTCACAGGGAGACCTAGACAAGAAAGGATCTCCAAGAAGAAAGTAGATACTACTTCTTTTCTTAATAATCTCTGGTCTGGAAATCAAGTTGCAGTTTTTCTCCTATTATCCCTAAACTATTCCTTTTCTTGTGTTAGGTTCAATATGGAGACTATTTACGCCAGCATTCCTGTGTGGGAAGACAGCATACTAAAGTGCTGTAAGACTACGCTCTGAGAAAGGTACAGCAAGAATAAAGAATGCTTCAATGTGTATTTCATAGTAAAATATAGATATTTCTAATCTTAAGACATACTAACAGAAAGTCTAAAGCAGAATTCTAAGAGTATCAGTTAAGCTCTCCACAAGAGCTAAGGAAAATGAAGGAGAGATTCTCTTAGCTAACTTTTTTAAACTAAAGCATCCACAATTGCAATACATATTTTCTATACAGACATGAAAGACTTCACAATCCTTATACATGTTACAGCATTTTCAAAGCAAATAGGCTTGGAGAATGGAAACCTTTCATATAATTAAAGAAATATACTTCAAACATCTCTCAAATCTCATACTATTAATTTATCCAGCAGCAACGAGCAGCAATTACATCAGACACATACATGGCTACAGCACTTGAAACTTACCTGGGTTGTGGTAGTTGTCTGGATCTTCCGTATCTCCTTTCCTGCTTCCTTACCATCATCAGATCTTTCTGTATCTGATATTATACTTCCTGCATCAACACTAGGTACATTTTTGCTACCAGAAGACTCTGTCTCAAGAGTTGTGGCAGTCATTTCAGCATATTCTAATCCTTTAGATGATGAAGCCAACTCCCTCTCAGAAATGCTACTCATTCCATCTGAAGTTGTGTGAATCTTGAACTCCTTGTCCTCTATTATACTTGAAGCACATGTTATATCTACGCTACCCGTCATATGTGCAAGCAATCCCAAATCATCATTTACACCAAGATGCATCTGTGTCTCTTGCACATTTGGAATAGAAATGTGATTGCTTGAAAGTTCAGGTAGAAGTTTCTCCTCTTGACTAGGTATTTTATCAAAGAGAAATGAGGTACTGTTAGTAGAAGGTTCATCTTTCTCATCAGCCAGAGTTATTAATGGACCATTATCTTTTTCCTCATTCTTCTTAATAATACCCACACTTCCATGAACATTGTTTTGCAGCTTCTCAACAGCAGCACTATATACATTATCTAGAAGAGATTCAACTTCTACAAGTGCACCATTTTCTCCAGTTACCAGTGTCTCTGGTGATAAATCCATATCATCAAGTTTTACTTCAGTAGCTTCTACCTTTTCAGCTTTTATATCAACTAAAAGGTCATGAACTTCCACATGCACTCCTCCTCCTGGTCTCTCAGCACTTCCAAGCACTTCATCTGACACCTTTGTAGCCATGAGCAAGTCCCTTGTATCTGTACTGACAGGGTAATCCGTTTCACTTTCTGGACTTTGGCTTTGTGAAAGGTCTTCTATCTCTCGAATTTCCATTCCACCTTTTGCTCCTGTTGTCTGAGAGGAAAGACCTGAGATAGTGCTCACATTCCCCTTCTTCCCCTTTTTTATGTTTTCTTCTTCTTGCCTTTGATACTCTTCATACATTTTTGCTAGATACTCCTTGTGAGCCTCATATGTGACCTTAAGAAGAAAAGAACAGATTATGGGGATGAACATATGATACATGAACTTGGACAAAAACTAACAAGAATCTCAACAACATATTACATACAGCTTACAAATTGTTTCACAGCAAAGGACCTATGACGACGACAAAAAATTGCTACCGTGACATGTATGGAGAGAGCCACCAGATGGCACTAAATCACTTTACATCTTATCTTAACTAGCTTGCTAGTCCCTTTGGGGGAGTTACCAGTATCAAAAAAACATCCACGAGCCATTTCTTACCTTGGAATGAGCTATAGAAAGAGTATCCACCCACACTCTCCAGCCTCCCCATTCATATTTTATTGCATGATACAAGAGAATGCGGAAAATGTTGTAAACCATCTCTGTGATCTTCTGCTCTTCAGAGTTCTTAGGGTTAATGTATCCCAGAGAAAACATCCAGTCCTGCCACACTGAACACTGAAGTAAACATCTAAAGTGAAATAATTAGGTCAAAATATATCCAAACAAAGCATCTTTATTTTAACATTATGATGGTTAAAATAGGAGGAAAAGAATATGGTACATCTCCTCCGAACATCAATCCAATGGTAGGAAGAAACTTAAAAATACTTCAGGATGAATAAAAATTTAAAGTGTATTCTAAATAGAAGAACCCAATATTAGCTGCTGAACTAAGAAAAGTTACCACAGACATATTCAATTTATTTCTTATATATTCCATTTACTATACAGTATAAAACTCTACACAGAGTACAACAGATTGCTATTACCCACAAGTCAAAGACTAGAAAATACTATTTGTAGTGACATACCTTCTGTTTTCACGGCTATTACTAAAGAGTTTTATCATATCAGATAAGAACAAACGTCGAACTTCCATCAGCTCTGCACTCGGCGTGGAGTTTTTTAACAGCGTTGCCACCACCTTAAGAATCACTTTGAAAGAATAAATTAGTTACGTAACACATTTTAACAACATTAAAAAAAAAAAGTTGCTGACAGCAACTAATGTAAGTAGTAACCGAAACCCATATGTATTTGAGATACCCTAATGAATTGTTCTCAGTTCCTGAACCATATTCTTTCAAAAAACCCCACAACCTCTAGGCAATACATTTATCATACAAACATAATATATTGTCCTTACTTGGATTCTGAATTTTCACTGTAGAATCTGGCTCTGGATGTGGTTTATGAACAACTTGAGTGCATACTTGTTCTGTCAAAATCTAAAATAGAATATTAAGTTTCTTTTACCATTTTTAATTAAATGTTACAGCATTTCTTTGTTCATTTTAAAATTTATTAAGAACATTTACCATGGCCTCACTGTAACTTCATATAAAACATTTTGGTAAAATATTTTTATTCTTGAAGAATGGAAACAAGCAATTCCTCTATGCAAGGATCAAGGTTTTCATGGATGTACAGTGGCTGGTTAACTAACTTCTTAGTTAGCTGACTAAATATACAAAAATGGTGTTTTAAAGATATTTAATTCATATTCCTCATAGTGTTATACATACACAGATCAAAAATTCTTTCATGAGCACTGTACATCAAAAGTTATTCTCACACTTTCCATCCATAACCAAACCCAATATTTCTTAAAAGTGGGTTTGGTTTTCTCCAGCTAGGAAAGAGGAACAGTCACAGACCGCATTCCATGGGAATAATCCTGGTGCTTCACATAACGAGCAAGACAGATCATTCTCCTGTTTCATGAATTGTACCTGACAAACTAATTAATCTGTATGGAGGCAACACCACACACCTTTCACACTGGGATACCTGTCACACGTTCTACGTATGCAACTTTATTTTTAAGAACAAGCTAAAAATTTAATGATATTAACATGGGATTCTCAGTAAGTATATTCAAGCAAATGTATTTCAAAATAGAATAAATTCACTAGTAATTCTTATTTATTTTAAAGCAGAACTTTAGCTCATTCATTAATCAATAATCAATAATCAAACTAATGTCAGTTGTAAACACAATATCTTTGAATGGGTCCTTACATATTTAAATTAGAATGCAAATATGTCTTTGCTTTTTATGTGAGACCATGGAAAATATCTGCATCAGTTCCTTGGCAAATCTTTTGTACTTCCAGCACTGAACTTCTTTTTCTCTTCCTTTGGCTATTTTTTCAAATGTAAATGTCTGTGGATGCTGGACTCCATGAGGACTTTAATTTTGTCACTGAGTTATGTATTTTCTGAGAATATCAGTCACAGAAGCTCTCAGAAATCTAGATGCAGCAACGTCTAGAGTGTGAGACCCAAATGGTCAAACCACACAGGGTAAGCTTAGATACATGCAATAACAAAGAACATCTGAGTAAGTCATTGGCAAACAGATGACATTTAGGTTTTTACAATCATAGGAGAACCTTTTCTACATCACTCAGACTCAGAACCCTAAATATCAAGCACTTCTTTAGTCTTCCATGTTTTTTCTGGAATCAGTCCTCAGTATCTAGCCATTACACCTATTTGTGACTGAAAAAAAAAATAGTACAATTAAAAAAAAAAAATCTTTCTACTGCATAAGATCCTCAGAAACTGGAAAAGGTTCAATTCTAAGTGACCATTTTAAAAATAATTGAAGACTGGACATGATCTTTATGCATTTGCAGGCATGAGGACATAGGTTTCGATCAACTTGATGTTGACAATATTTTGCTTTAACAAAATTGCTCATCATCAAAACTGAAGTTTCTACAAGAGCCTGGTAGAACAGTTGAATGCGTTGAGGTCATATTCGCCTCAAGCAGTATCTGTTACATAAAAGTGGCTGTGTTCAGTTAGCATTTTGGCATACTATCAGCATTACTAGTTAAAAAAGAAAAACAGCACTTTCCAAAATTTTGTAAACTTGAAAGGAATGGCACAAAAAAGAAAAAGAAAAGGAAAAAAAAAGGCATCTCTGGCTCCAGCACTTTCCATTGCAATGGAGGAGTAAAAGCAATTGCAGGTCTGCAGTAACTCTTTTTTTTTTGTGTGTGTGTAAAATGATGAACATCTTAAATAGCAGGATCTTTTCCATCACCCTTTGTAATGCTATAAGTGGAACGTTTTATAGAGACTATGTAAAAACTATGACATTGTTAATAAAAATATCCAAAGAATGGCAAAATACATTCTGAACCAAGAAATCTTTTCTTAAAATTTCTGTCTAAAATTTTCTCAAAAGTCTTGAGAATCAGGATATTGTAAAGCACAGAGTCGCAATATATTTAAGTCATAGTTTTTACAATAGAGATGACAATCTCTATGCTTAATAATTTGTACCTCATAAAGCGTGTTATATGTTGTAACGGTCACTGTATTTGTATGCAGCATCAACCTCTCTCCAAGAAGAGTGAAAAGACTGTGAGTATGCATGATTTCAACCTTTCGCCTGGAAGAGAAAATAAAAATATTAGGAAATGCCAAGCATGTTGAACATTTTAAGTAAATGCAAAAAAACCAAAAGCCAAATAATTTGATGTTGTACTAAAAAGTTCTAAAACTTGTTATTCTGTAAATATTATGAATTAAACATAATTTATGATCTTTCCCAATATGAACGCAATTGTAGTAGTACACAAAGGTTCTCAGAACACAATGCTGTATTTGGGATGGGCTTTTGTATAAAACAAATGACACACCATTCTCACCTTCCATGATTTTCACAGTGGAAAAAGACAAAGGAATCCCTTTCTATCTTACTCAGGCTGAGGGGGTTCAAGATGTTCACAGGCTGGCTAAAATATGATCACTGCAGAACATATCTTTCGTCACTCTCTCAAGGACTCAGGACAATCCAGCCTCAGATATTCCAACATAAATACTAACACATACAGATTTATCAGAACTGCGATTCTCTTTATATAGCATTCTCTCATGCAGCCAAAATAATTAAAACCTGGAATAACATAAGTTACAATGCAAAGGAAATAAAATCCTGAAGTTATGAAATTCCATGTGATTGAAGTGAATTTTATAGCTAGGATAAAAAACCTACTCAAATCTTAAAAAGCAGAGAAGAAAGAAGCTCACATCAGTGAATTCCATCTGTCCCAAAACAGTACTCTCTTAAAATTGGATATAACTTCATAAATAAACAGAGTACTTCCCATAAATTGCATTGTTAAATTGATCTACTACTGTAATGAATATGAAATAAAAAACATTATTCAAAATAATTAATAATCTCTATTAAAGCAGCAGAAAAATATGAAATAAGATAAAATACAGTAAAGTTTCTGTAAAATGTTATGCATTCAAAAGTTAAGAAACTCCCTTTTCATGATTACTGATGCTAATAACACAGGTTTAAATTACAAAGATTCATTCTAGAACTTTTGAAATGAATACATTATATTATAATTTTCAAATAACCACAAAAGAGAGTGGCAACAACTTATAACAGTGTGTACTCTTCTGTGCACAGAAGAGAGTTCCTGAGTTACTTATGAGAAAAACTACAGGTATTCAATCTTGTGAGCTATGATGTAGCACATGGAAGTGAAAATTCATTGGAAGGTTTAAATGTGCAGATAAAAACCAAAAGTAAATAATGGACTATGATTTCAGTGGTGGTGTAGAAAGAATCAAAGATGGCAGAGAAGGAAAAGAAGAGAATTTGCCAACTGTTAAGGTTAGACAAAGTAGTCTATCATCACAAATCACAAAGAAAAATCAATTCAGTTATTCAGGTTCTCATCTAACACATTACTGGTCACCTCTCCTAAAAATCCATTACCTCCACTCTGTAGCTTAATCTGCAATGAATATATATGAACTACAGCAATGGTAACTGGTTTTGTACCTACACATTTGTTATTAATATTGTATTGGTTCAGATTTCATAAATCACATTATAACACCTCTTTATGCAATTCTGCTTTAGTGTATTAAAATACAATGCCTGTTTCCTGTACTGTGAAACAGAAATTCAAGTGCTTTATAATTTTATGTAGTTTATAATTTTATAATTGCTTAGAATTTCCTGTAGTTGACTGCAATTTTATAAAATAATGCGTATGCACACATATGTATGTGCACAAATAGGCACACCTCACAAGCACTAGATGTAAGATATGAAAAGAGGGGGCATTTTTACTTGCTGAAATCTACATAAAACATGAACATCTACAGATGTTCAGAGATCTGAAAATTTAAAAAAACTTTGAAAGCTACACAGAATATTCAAGTGGATTTCAATTACTTCAATTACATGAAAAAGAAAGTTATTTAATTTTGTGCTAAGTATATATTTTCACTCAACAATGGAAACTACACTGATACATCCATAATTACAAGTAGATGCTAAGGACCGGGTAATGAAATTTCAGCTTCTGAAAAATCTCACTTTTCTTTTTCTGTAATGTCCCACTAATAGAGTTTGCTACTTGATTTACTGGATAAGCGATAAATATTTTAAACAAATGCACTTATTTGAACACAACCAAGCTTCTGCACAAGTCAAACCTTCATCTGGTGTATCTTACTTAATCCAGCTCCTATCAATGTGAATGATTTTTAGTAAGTAATGTTTGAAAAGCCCTTGGAGATTCTTGAGTGGACTATCAATTTGCTTTATTAATTCCCAGAACGCTATTTGGCTTGCTGGATCCCAAAAGAAAAATCCCATTTGGGAGCATATTCTCAGCTAACTGTCTCTCAATTATACAGTCATACTTTATTGATCTTACTGAGAAAAGCATGTCTAGCAGTTCCGCACTCTGGCTGGACTCCTAGCTCCTTTCCCTTCTAAGGAGGTTTTACACCATGAAGTCTCTTGTGAAGCACATGGTTAATTTTTATACTGCACAGTCTCCCACTGGAATATTGTTGTGGGTTAACCCCAGCAGACAGTTAAGCACCACACGTAGAAGGGAAAAAGAGAGCAGCAGTAGATTACACAGCACTGTATGCTTTTTAATTCTTTCTTAACACCAAAATATGGAAGATGAGACTAAGTACGTCTATTTTGTGACACCAGTTCTTTTAAAATGTGAATATTTCTTGCTGCCATGTTTTATATGTGAATATTTCTTGCAGATGTATGTCCTTACCTCCTTTTTTAATAATAATTTACTTAGTCTGTTTGCTTTTCCTTCCAAAACTTTCCCATGTGAATAACATATTCTTCTATTTCATTTTTCCCATCATTTTAAAGCTATTTTTAAAAGTACTGCCCTGAAACTTTTATTGCAATGACACTGAAAATTCCAGCAACAATTTTTTGATGATACTCATATGTTTCTTATTATCCTTAGCTGAACATACAATACACATTTATAAACTGTATTTTTGGAAAATGGTTTCCAATCATTTTAAGACTTGAATTTCAGCATATCATATATTTGGCAGACAATCACTCTATGTTTTCAAACGTCATAGTAGTAACAAGTTAACCGGAAAATTAATTTTATCCCAATGTATAAAGGGGCAAATTATTAATCAGAAAGCCTAACAATGTTACTTTAAGTAATTTCTAAAGACTGTCAAAGAATATACAGTAATCACGACAAAAAGACAAGAAGAATTATGAACTTAAATACACTACTATAACAATTTTAAAACTACACTTACTTATGACCCAAGTGTTTAAGAAAATATCCAAGGACCTTCAAAGCTTGCACCCATATACTCTCACTTTTGGAAGCCAATAATTTATAAATTACTCTAAAAAAGAAAAACAAATTCAACAAGTTTTTTCAGTTTATTACTAAGCATCACATATATGGATTGTATTTCAGTGAACAGGGATATTTGTTAATAATTAAAACTATAAAAATAGCAATTTACACAAAATGGAAGGATATACTGAAAGCACCAAGCACACCGTAAGAGTTTGATTATGAATTCTTTAGCTTAGAGACATGGCGTCTTTTGGTTCAGTTCCATGTTTTATTACAGAAAGTGACAACCTCCTCTCATACTTCTACCTTGGAACAATCAAATAAAAGACAGCCTGAGCAGCTGTAGCTTAAGACAAGAGAAGCAGATTGGAGCACATAAGGTCACATCCTGGAGTTTCTTGGAGTACCTGGATGCTACTGAAAATCTCCTTTCATTCTTAAAAACCCTACTCAATATCCTTTCTACACAGGATAGGGTACCTGCATTTAATCACAGGATGTTTATACTGAAATCTCATTTGTCAAAAGTAAAATATGGCAATATGTTACACAAAATCCCATATATACCTATGAAGCCACATCCTTATTGCATCAAAATTTGAAGTAGAAAAAAAAATACACCCCATGTTTTTAAATCCTGGATAAAAAAGGCCTTAAAATTTAACTAATTTAATTTATTACTTATTTAATGAATATGATTGGTTTAAGCACAAATTCTACAGTCTTTCAGAAAGGAAACCAGTCCTGATTTGAAGACACCAAGAGACAGAAAACATTACCCTTCCCTCAGTCTGTTTGACAAATTTTTGAATTTATATTTTAGTTTCCCATTTGAAATAGCTGAGCTTCAGCTTTTAGCCATTCTTTTTAGTCTTTCTGCACTAAAGAGCACTTTAGCAGACAATGTATTCCTCTTTTGAAAGGACTTATGCCATTATCAAATGACCTCTGAGGCTTTTGTCCTCTGATAACATAAGCAGATGAAGCCCTAATTCTATGTAAGGCACTTTTTTTTAACAATTAAATGTTGCAATTCTGTGCATTCTCTCCACTTTTTCAACACAGATGTTTAAATACAGAGACTGCACCATCAAATTAATATTGGTACCACAAATGTTACATAAAGATGTCTTAAATCCTCCAGATCAGTTTTAGCCTTCTTCGAAAGGTGTCAGGAATAGAATTCTGTCTGAATACAGACAACTATAGGCAGAAAACAAAGTCCTAACTATAAGTACAATGAGTCTTCCCTTCAACTAGCATGGTCATTCAAACAGTTTTAAATACAAGTACTTGTACATCTTAGTATTTTGGCAAAATGAAGCTTGAATTTATCAGGTAGTAGATTCCCCCCCCCCCCCTGTTTTACAACCCCTTGCATTTTCCAAAGTAGTTTCAGAACAGCACAAAATAAAATTCTACAGTAAATATTAAATCATTAACATGAATATTATTAATCGCTGAAAAAAATCGCATTACCAAATTAGGCATAAGAAAACAACAAAAACAGCGCTTCTCTGGGAATTATCAGTTATTAATTTTACTGTCAAACAGATAAACATATGAATTCCACAGATAGCTTTTTTAATCTTTTCAGAGATAATTTGAGAGGTTAGGGCACAATTTCTCTTGTTTTCCTCTTCTTCCCTTCAGATTATGTTAAACATCTGAAGACAGAATATTCAAAATTATTCTGAGATAGATACTTGGCTTTTTGATGAGTCTTGTTATTTACATATTCTATTTGAGATTGAGAAGCAAGTACGACAGTACGTTTACCTTCAAATATCATAATGATAACCTTAAGCGGAAAATTTTTTCCTCCAAGCTATCAAAACCACTCTGTTTTTGACAAAAAATATAGCCCAAGTTAATAAAATTGTAGTTTGAAAGATCAGCAAGTGTGATACTTATGTGAAAAAGAAGCAATCTGGAGAGTGATGATAGTGGAACTACTTTTAAGATATTTTCTCACTTCACTGTCTTACCGGATCCCATTTCTCTGATCAAAGGCAGGTATCATGGATGCTGGATGTTCGGACATTAGTGCCACTAGCAGCTGCAGCACATCATGAATATTTTCATCCTGTATGACAAGCATCAATGTTATTCTACAAACTAACCTCAACAGCAGGCTTCCCATAGAGCTAGTACAATTGGTTACAATAAAAGATAGGTAATTACAGAAATGTACCTCATGCATTGTTAATAAGTAATTTAATATGCTCTGCAGTTCATCTTCTTTCACTCCTCGATCCTAAAAAAAAACCAAAACCAAAAAACAGGGGCATTACTCAGAGAAAATACATTCTTTAAGTTTGCCTCAAGAAAAACTTGGACCAAGTCAAATAATCCTACAATTTTTTCTATTTAAACTCAAAAGACCAAATTCCTTCTTTCATTCAATTGCTTTTCCTTATCACATCGACAATTCAAAACAGCATGAAGTCAGCCCTCTGTTCCTGCTAGGAAGGATTCTTATAGTGTGGGCCCTCAGATACTATAAACTATTACTGTCACTCCTCCAATCCCTGGCACAGAAAAGAAAAAACAGGAGGAACAGGCCAGGCCAGAAAATACTGGTTTTCATTCTAGTCTCAAATGACAGATTATACCTCAAAGATTAGCATTCAGCTGTAACAGAGGGAAAGAGTCCTAGACCCTTTCAACCAGTGGTAGAACCAAAAAAAAGGATAAAGCAATAGCTAACTTAACAACTGCCATTACCTTTTTCATTTGATCAATCAAGCCACTATCTACTATCATAAAAGAAAAAGCCCAAATACCTGAAAGGTTCTGTAGTGTCATATACTATTTCTGCAAGTACGTTTAATAAAATATATATGGCATAGTTTGGTGAGGTTAATCAGAAATATTGTACGGATTTACTACCTTTATGTTGATTAGAAGTATGTGCATGAACATTAAAATTAACCAGAAACAGATACAATACCTGACAGGTATTACATATTTACTACTATGAAAGATCCTATTACATGTATATAACAGAACTCAATTTTTCCCATCTGGAATAGACTGTTTTACCTTCAGTATAAGTTGTTTCAAAAACAGCAGCATAAATGCCCTTAGTGATATGATTTCTTTCTGTGACGGCCGAGGACCATCTGGAAGAAGCAAAATACACCACTTTTAAATGTAAACTGATTGCTTGAATGACTGCAGCTTCTTAAGGAAATCACAGTTCCTACAACAGATTTAGTATTCTATCCATTATATAAAAGTTCATATTTGTAAATGATATAACTTATAACCTTTCAGAATCACATTTTACAACACTAATATATATGTGATGTTTCATTTTGAAAAAAAGAAATCTATATGTGTATTTTTTTTTTTAAACAAAGACACAGGAAGATGAAAGGTAGTAATCAGGTCTAGGCTCTCACAACTAAATTAAAGTATGTGTTCTGTAGGTGTCTTCATATGAGCCAGGAGTTTCAAATCCCAATATAAGCAACTACTTTATTGACTAGATCTACTCAACTGACCCAATGTCAGTGCCCAATTTAGGATAAAAATTATTAGTTCTATTGACTACATCGAGTTGAATTCCACTGAAAACAATGGGAGTGTAAACACCTAGTACAAGCTACACTGTGGACATGTAAACTTTAAAGGGTCTGAATACAAAGTTGAATCTCACCTAAAACATGTGATAACAACTTGGAATAACTAAGCCACTATGTTAAATACTATCTGAACGAAATCCAACAGAGAAAGGATTAATGAAATATTAGTGGTGGCCATTTACCTGTAGCAGAAACTGAAGCTATTTAACCAAAGAGAAACTACCATCTGAAGAAAATACTAAATTTAAACCAGAAAAAAAAACCAAAAAATCTGTAATCCATAATACTTTCAACAATTATGCTTGAGGAAGTCCATTAGGAAAACAGAAGTATCTAAAAAATTGAGTAAGAAATAGAGCTTGAACAACTATATTCACTTGAACCTTGTCCTACTGTATTTTCCATTCTCTCCTTTCATAAATAGTTAAGGTTGAACTGGAAATTCCTTTGTTAAGTTCCTACTTTTCAAACAATGTGTGTCATAGATAGTCTTAAATTTTGCACAGTGAAAATAAATGCAGCCTAATTTACTTTTTCATGAATCATTTAATCTTATGCTGATAAACACATATCAAAGCTTAATAACACTCTATGTCTCAGTATTATTTCCAATCCAGATGAATGCAACCTTTTAATGAAGATTTTTTTTATGGTCTTTGGTGCCACTCTTCGAAGTGGAGCCACTGCTGTACACACAGTAATTCAAGTTTGCAACAAGGGCAAACCTGAAGGTAAGTTATATTTGTTTGACTAGCAGGAACAAAAAGAGTTTTCTTCCCTGTTTAGGAGTGGAGGAGGAGAACGGGGTACTTTTCAGAAAGAAGCAAATAAATCTCAACCTCTCCCCACTATCATATGTAAAAACTCTAAGGATATTGTAAAAAATCTATGATATAGGCTTTAAAGATACAGGAACAGTTTTACATTCATACATTCTAATGGCACCATGAAACATCTATTTCCCATTGTAAAAACCGAAGTAAGTTGGATTTTTTGGTACTAGCTGCAACTACATTAAATATTGCATGTATTTTTATGGCAATGGTGTGCTTCTAGCCAACAGCTATTTTTTTCCCTAATTCAAATGCAGAGTCAACTCTAACCACATCACAGAAATCTGTTTCTTTGCACACCTTCTTCCCTCCTACACCTTATTGGGATTCAATATTGGACAATGTCTGAAAACCAGACTAAAAATTGAGGCATTTTGTCTTTTCTGGAAGACTGTAATTATGGAAACAGAAAACAGAACACTAAGGCAATGGGGAGCTCTGCAAAGGATTTCGGTAACAGAAATTTTAAGGAAGGATTAAAAAGAAGATATCCCAAATTAACTGGGAACCTGTTCAAAGATACCTGAGTTTCATACTTCTTATTCACATACCCACCAGTTTCTCTGGAGATGTGTGAGAACCCTGAAAAGGGTTCTTCAACATGCAAAAGATACAAAAGGAATTGCTGCTTGGAGGTTATATGCCAAGCAGGCAAAACGATGCTTTTTCCTTCAGTCCTCCAGTACTATTTATTCCTTGTATTTTGGTTGTGTCTTGAAGCTTCACTGCATTAGAATCAGAAAAAGAGGACAGCCTGTGCCCAAAAGAATTTATTAGTTTGAAAAATTAAAAGACGACTGGTAGAGAAAAGTAAGAGAGGCTGGAGAAACTGGAGGCTATGTAACCAGTAAACAACTACAAATAGCGGAAGAAAGGACTGCAGCAATAGTTATGCAACAGGCATCTGATACAGATTGCATGGAATTAATCTGGGAAGTTGTAAAGCTACATAAAATGGATTTGCCACTATAATTTTTATGTCATCGCACTTTTTGGCTTCATTACTAGTTGAAGAACCTCATTACTAGTTGAAGATTTATTTTTAGAAAAATGCACTATTGACCAAACAATGGTATAATTTATGCTATAATTGAAAAATTTACATTATACACACATATACTCAGGTAAAGAGAGACAAGTGGATCTTGTTTTTCAACTCAAACATTGAAAAGGCGTTTTCTTTACTGGCTATTAATCTTTGTGCCCATCACTGGATACAGACAATTCAGACCCACTGAGAAACTGATAAACAGCACTGCGAAAGACTAAATCCAAACTCAGACCAAATCAGCAACGAAGATAATCCTTTTAAGATCTCATACAGCAACCATAAGTCCCTAAAACAAAATAGAAACATTCTTGTTAATTGGCAAAGAGAAAGGATGCCTCCCTTATCCCACACCAGGATTAGTCACTAAATCATTTCCTGCTTTTAGATTCTTTATGTATGTATTTATTGCAGATAGCACATGATTTGCATCAGATTTTTTTTAATATACACTCATAATGAGAGTTAGCCAGCTTTATCCAGACAAAAATAAATGAAAAAAATTTATCCAATTCATCCTTGCAGCACAGAGCAATTATAGGGGCATAAACCAGTACTAATTAAGAGGGAATATGTAAACATATTCACAGAGTAAAGTACAATCAGTACTGGTGTAAAAAACTGATTGGGAGCTTTAACTAACAAAAATAACAATTTCTAATCCTGTCTTGGGAAATAAAACGTTGTGTTATCAGTTCTACAAACAACCAAACCCGACATTCTTCCATCTGGCTTTTTTATGTGTAAAAAGCATGATTTTTCTACTCCTTAAATTAATAAAACACGATACAGATAGCAGAATCTGATCTCCACGCATGCATAAATAACATCACACGTTATGTGGATCACGGAAGGACCTACTTTTTATCTTACTGTTGCAAAGCTAATGAGAACTGAGTTCCACTCTAACCCAGCCCTTGAAATAACTCTGTGCAACTTTTCCTATCCACAAACCCCAGAAACTATAGTTACTTTCTCCTTATAATAAATTCCCACTTTTCTAGCTCATGTTCAAAAATGTTGGACATTAAAAATGTTCTTGAAAACTCTATTTTAACATGAGTTAATTTGGACATTAACAACCATGAGTTCTCTAGCAGGAGGCAAGATACTGCTCATAAAGGTCCGTTCAAAGTAAGAGTTGGGAAGCACACAGGAGACACTAGTAGACAAAAAGAAATGCTTGGCCAATGGCTCAAGAATGAACTACATTACTCAGCAGCCTGAAACTGAAATGCACATTTCTCTCATACAACAATGAAGCTGCAAGTATTTCATAGGGATGCTCTGCAACAGAGTCCCAAATTACAATTCAGCACAATACATTTCTGAGAGTTGGTAACACTGAGCATCCTAAGTTATTCTTTCTTAGGAAAAAAACCCTCCACAATATTTAGTTTGTTTTTCTGTTATTGCCTTCATTTTACGCTTTCTCATTACTGGACCACTGTTGGTCCATCAGTATTTTCAGAGGATGCCATACAGTTGGTATGTAATTCCAATGAAGGTTTTTCAAGGCATAAATATCATGGTGGGCTCTAATAAGTTCTCTCTTAAATTTACAGAAATTGTGCATCAAATTAATTCAGCAACACGGAGAAATTTTTTTTAAAGTGTATAAATGTTTTATTTTTCTTTAAAAAGGTTACTAAAGAAATTAAACTATCCAACAGTTAGTAGACATCCAAAGATGAAAATTAAAAAGTGAGTTTAAATTTTTCTCTGTTGCTTTGATATTAAAAATATGTGTGCTTTGCCCCTTCTGAAAGACACTCACAGCTTGGCTTTTCTTTAAACATCAGTCTAGTATATATTTTGAAAAGACAAAACATCAAAGAACAACAAATAACGCTAAGATGTCTCTGGCAGCTTGAAGTATTATCAATGAAATGCACTATCTACCACAGCAAGATAAAGAGTTAAATCTCTCCCCACTTATCCTCTTATTCTTTCCTAAAATCCACAAAAGGATATAATCATGGAAGGAAGTAACATAATTTTAAATAATTTTTACTCAATTGCCTGTTTCACTGTGTGTTTAGATACTGCAACTGTTGGGCAACGCTATGATCTTCTCCTGCCTTCATATCTTATTCTGTATGATTTAACAGAATGTTAAAGGCATGCACATAGCAAATCAAGAGAATAGCTATAACCATAGTTCAAGTGTAAAATGTAAAATATAATAAAGTTTAGGGATTCTTTCCTGTGGAAATTAGTTTGACGTTTTCTGCTCTTCCTGACATGAGAATTATTTCACAAGTTTACTTTTAATATGGTCTTAATAAAACACAAGTAATTTTTGTCCTGCCACCTATTTATAACTGGTAATTTAATTAAAAAAAAAAAAACAAAACCACAAACACAACAGAAAAAAAGAAAGTAAAACTCACAATTTTAAACCGAAAACTTGCCTCCACTATGTGGATCTATATCTAAATTGTAAAACCTACTAAGAATGTTATCAAGCAAGCTAATAAGTATACATTTTGAAAAAGTGTTTCTAATACTTCAGACAGAAACAAAACAATAGGCAACTTTAGTATACTGAATCCAAGAAGAAATACCAGTTTGAAACAGGAAAGCAATAATGAAAGAGAAGATACAAAACCAAATTTGAAATAAATATTTGAACCTTTTAAATAATTCAAAACATTTACACCCCCTATTTTATAAGCTGAATACCAGGAGAAGCAAGGGGGAAACTTTCATTTTTTTAAGAAAACAGTGTTAGCGAAATAGGAAGCTTCAATATTGAGCTACTTTGGCTTTAAACAAGGTATACTGAACTGTCAGTACAGACAACTCACCCACTTTGTGCTCTACTAAGACAAGGGAACGCAATAAAACCTTGAAGCAGTGTAACTGTCTGCAAGTGATAGTAAATCAAACTACCAATATTAAAAAGTGTTTCAGCATCTCTGCATAAAAAATGATATGCCTAGAAGACAAGAAAGCATCACACTACTAAAATGTCTGCATGAATAAGCTTACTTTCTAATATGACAGCAAATTATTTGAAGGCACTATAACACATTCAGTCAAATTTCAGATATTGGCAAGATTTCCATTAAAGTCTTCTTCAGATCTGAAAAGTCTGATGTCAAGTTAGCTTAGAGTTTCAGTTGCCTCTGATAAGGGAATCTCATATGCCATTTTCTCACATTATGACATCTTTCTGTTTCTTACAGTAAAATTACTGCTCATAGACAATGGGTCCCGTTCTTTCATTTTGAAATAGCAAATGCTACTTAAAATGCAGCAACTCTAACATTCACATAATTGTATTTTTACAGTGTAAGTTTCTTACCTTCGCAAACTTCTTTTTACACATTATTCTACATTTTAACAAATGATAAATTTGCTGGCTACATGTGACGGTAGTGGCTGTATGCAGGCTAATAACAATCAACACAAAACCAAAATCCTGGAACAGTTAACTTTTTTGAAATGTTAGAATTGGTGAAGTTATGAGTTGCTGAAAACAGAGGTGGAAAGAAAAAAGCATTAAGCATATTAACTACAGCTACTTATAGTATTCTAAGACTATAAGCCTAAATCAGCCAGACCTGCATATCAAATTGGCAGATTGCACTTAATGTTGAAAGAAAGAGCATCTGGTGAAGAAAAGAGATGTAATATATACAGGTGATTAAACATTTTGAAAAGTTTTCAGGAATTTTATCAATTGAAAGTAATTAATGTGAAATTGGTAAAAAACTAATATGAAATTAAGTTAATATGAAATTAAATTTAGCATCCCATCACCTCAGCAATTATATTTCCACAGTCATTTGCTTGCAAATCGTCACAGTTATTACAGCTGTATTAGTCAGAAGCAGAGGCTACCTGTGAAATAACAGCAAAAAAAGTCCTAGTGCTGATTTGCATGGAGAAAATTCCATAGCTATGCTGGATTTGCACATCCATTGCTATGTCACTGATCTTCCTCCCTGATAAGCCGACATTCTTCAACTCAACACAAGGAAAGCTATTTTTACAGACCGGAAAGAGAGTACTACAAAATACTTTCTTATAGTTGCATTAATTACATGGGACTTTCTGCAGTCTAAGCAACAGGGAGGAAGGAAGAGGATAAGGATCAAGGAAGAAAGTTGAGATTAACCTTTAAAAAAGTCAGTTTATAACTAAAGAAAAAAATGAGAAAATTCAGATATAGCAGATAATAATATATATTTTGAAAATGTGCATGGCCTCACAGTTTATCAAACACCTTCCCAACTACCGTATGAAGGCCTTAGTAATTGTGATTTTTGTTGTCATACTGCTACACCAAACAACCAGTAATTTGCACTATCTGATTACCTCTCAGGGACCTAGCTGGTTGCCTTACTGAGAAAACCAGAATATTGTCTGGAATTGACACAAATGAGAAGAGAATGTACTATATCCTTAAAATAGGTAAGAATGAAAGAAAAGATAGGGAAGTAAAACAGCCATATGTATGCTAATTTAGAGTTAACTGATTCATTTGTCATTGCTAATTTTGTGTCCTTGTGTACCCCGTGCCTTCTGTTCAGATTTTGATGAATACATTATATATTTTTTCCTAGCTATTCAACTGGCATTACACATACAAATACTCCAAAAATACAGCTAACTGCAGAGAGGCAGATCTGGGCAAAATAAAAAACAAGCCATACCTCCTACAGAAAGAAATGTCACACTGTTTCCACAAAAGAGCAAGCCTAGCCAGAGGGAAGTCTGTAATATTGAATACATTTTCAAAGTGTTGCTAGGTACTAGTATCATGACACAGAAGTACAGGAATTCTTTAATTAAAAAAAAAAAACAACCAAACAACCAAAACCTCCAAAAAACCCCACCAAAACCCAGAAAGAATTACAGCAATAAAAAGTAGACAATATTAGCAAACTTACAGTCTCAAACCTGTTGAGCAATTTTCCAGGTCTCTAGGTGTAAATATGGGTGACACTTGGAAACTTTACCACCCAACAGCTGGTCACTCAATAGTCACAAATACAATGTACATATTATAAGCTGATCAGCTGAGTTTTTAACATCCTAATTCCTCACTGAGCTCAGGTATGGTTAGCTTGTCTGATGGTAAAACTGCACCTATGCATACGACAGTGTGACCCTCAACAGAGCAGAGGTCTGAAAGCATGAAGCTTGACAGTCAGTCCCAGGGTAGGATTCAACTCACCCTAATTTCAGACATCTACAGTGTAGTTTCCAACACGTGAGACCAGCTTCTAACCTTCCACTGAAGTCAATGGAGATCTATTCAACATAGCCAATGGAATCTAGAAAGCAACTACCTTTCAAACTAAATAGTTCCCAAGGCTCTGACAACTAGGGGTAGGACACAGCTTCCCAAACATACTTATCAGGGTGATCTGACATGCCATGAGGTATCCAAAATATCTACACAGAACAAGCAGATTTGACTCAGGATGCAAAGGACACCTGCATCCTTCTGAAAGGCAGGTGGGATGCCCCACAGAGACTAAAATGATGGTAGAAACCCATATTAAGGCAACTGCCTCCTGAATTCTGCTGTCTATAATCAGCAGACATCTAGCTCAGATGGAGACACTTTCATTGTAGGTAACAAAAATGAACTTGATTCTATTTTGGCAGAGGGAATCCAGAATCAGTGTAAGTGGGAAATATATTTTATCACTGAGAAGAATTTCATGCTAATTAAGTAACCACCAGAGTTAATTTTCATAATCTGATATTGCAAACTTTTCATTCAAATCAACAGAGAACAGAAACACAGTGTGCTTTTGTTAGATATTTTTAAAGTAAATTTTAATAATTTTATGAATAATATCATTCATCTAATATTATACCATGAGAGAACTATAAATGGGGTCCCAGCTCCAACAGCAGCTCCTTCTGTGAGCCTAAACAAGTTACAACTTCACTGCCTATTAGGGTATCTAATCTAGGGGAAGAATTGTTCCTTCCATTTTTTTTTTTATTAAAAAAAGATTGAAGAAAAACCCTATGCATATGGCTAACTCACAAACGAAGAATTAACCAGTAACTTAAATGTTATATATGTCATATTCTTAAATATTTGGATATGCGACAGCACTAAAACATCCCCCCATTTTTCCATTTCTCAGCATGACAGTAATAGTTACAGAATAAAGATAATTCATAAGTTTGCCTATATCAATTAACTTGTAAGAGACTTTCAAGCCAAATCCTCCCTGCTTTACACAAGTAGTCAGATAAATGTAATGACATTACAGCTGGAGTGTATAGGATTAGAATGATTTGATGCTCTGGCTAATACACATCTGTTATATGCAGCATTTAGCCTGTATGTATTATTGTATTTTGTTGTTGCTGTCGTTCAATGCTTCCTGAGCTAAGCTAAGCGCATGACTATAAGCGAAGTTAAATCAATCTCTATTTTATAAGGGCAGAGAAAACAATATTATTAAACTGGAAATACAGCTTCAGAGATCTCAGCGGTGAGAACTAGAAGTTTCCACTGTTTTCAAGATCACTTAACACTACCAATCATTCAAACCCCACAAAGCTTTCTTTGGCATATGAAATACATTTAGCATTTCTTCTCTTACAGAAGAAGAAAAATCAGTGATTTTAATAGGATTCCTAAAGTATGCCCACATAAGTATATGCTATGCGAGTGAAGACCAGAGTTGGAATCTTCTGGGAATACATATAAACATAAGGAGTTATCATCAGAGGCATATGATACACCAAAAGGACTTGCATAGTCCTTCTACTGTTGACCACTGGTACCGATTATTGCCATTGCCTCCTTGTCTACAGATGCAAGGAGCTTTCACACATTTACATCATAAATCGTCCTGTACAAGAAATGCTTATATTTTCTTTCTTATGCATTGTACTTACCTAATCCTTTAGGAGTAATGCCACTGCTATCAGCAGGATTAACCACCCAGTAGTAGTATTTCAGCGTGTGCATTAACTGCAGTACTGTTCCTACTCTGCGTATAGTGTTATAGATCGTAGCAGTTCCAATGAATTCAGCTGACAAGTAGGTATACAAAGACAACTGCACCTGAAGAATGAAATAGTTATCCACCTAAATGTAAGTTATATACTAATAACCTTAATTTTCAGGTTTTTTAGGACTTACTTTGGATATGATATAAAAACCAAAAAAATAATTACAAACAACTTTACTTAGGGCAGGGACTGGACTGACACCTGGAATGACCTCCAGAGGTCCCTTCCAATCTTAATTTTCTATGATTCTATGATTTATGTCATGATAAACCTACTGGTTTGTTTTCTGTTTTGGCTTTTTATACTAAAAGTATATATTACCAAATTTTAGGACCATGTCACTTTTCACTTTGGTCCACATTCCTCAACTGTGATTATTTAGGAAAACAACTAATTCATTATCACCAGAGAAGAACAATAACTTTTTATAGCTTTTATGAAAACAAAATACATAATTAAAATGTAAGTTTATGCAAATGTGTAAAAAAAGATATCTTACTTTTTGCTTACAATTAAAAACACATACTTTTATGCTTAATCTTTAGGAAAACAATGTAACACAGACACTGAAAAATGGACTGGGTTTCTAGAAGCAGTCTTTTGATAGAATTAGTCAGAATCTTAGGCAAGAATGTAACTGCTTTTAGAAACTTATAACGGACATTGGAGAATATAGTTAAGCAGGGTATAGACTTCATGATGTAAAAAATCTTTGTTATTACCATGTTTTAAAATTAAAAAACTAAAAACCTAAGTACCATGGTATAAAAGAATACTTGCAGAGTTATAACATCATTCAAGTGTCCAATTACCTTTGCAGGGGTATGTATCCAGATAGCAGGATTAAAAAGGATGTGATCACATAATTGCTTCAGTAGAGGTGCTCCATGAGACAATCCATCCAAATATTTTGCAAATGACAAAAATTGTTCCAGAACTGCTCTGGTTATATGAACTCTAGATGACTGGGGAAAAATAATCAGAAAGAACAAAGAAAGAAAAACCTTCTTCCTTAATATACTTACAGCAGAAATATGAAGTGATATTTTCACCAGACTCATCTTTACTAAATACATGCAACTGCATATGTTTTTATGTCATTGAATATGAAAGGAAATAAGAAAAAATATCAGCAACTTATACTTTCTAATAATATTCACAGTCTTTCTAATGGCTACATTTAACAGGTTAAAAATATTCATCAATAACTGAGGTTAAATCCTTTTTCTTTTTTTTTTTTTCCTTTTTTGTTTTATTATAATCCAGTCAGCATTCTACATTTTACAGCACAGTGCCTTGAGAACTTTGTCTGAAGTCCTGAACTCTTCGGCAGTTAATTATGTGTCTTACTGAAATTGGGTGTCTCAGTATATAAACACACATTACGGGTAGACTTGCTTTTGTTTCTTAAACATAAGTAGGCATTTGAAGTATTTGGGTTCAAGCTTTCCTCAAATTTCAAGAGAGCCCTTCAGTTTCACAGCATATGCTATAAAATCACTGCTGAGAGCTGCTTCTATTCATTAACATGGCATGCGGACTTTGACAAACTTCTTTGTACACTAAGTTAGCAAAAGGAACTAATAGGAAAAACCACTAAACATCCTTCCCCTTGCCTTCCCTAAAAAATGTTCCAATTACTTCTAATGCTGTAAGTACAGTCTGGGAACATGCAGATTTGTTATTTTTAGAAGTAAAGTCCATTTGCCAGTAATACAAGTGCAGCCTGGATACTGAGTTTCCTTTGGCTTGTACATCACAATTCACAATAAATAGTCTGCAACCAATAAGAACAAAAATGTTGTTTTGAAGTTCAAGTCAGAAAAAAAAAGCTTTCTGTCCTCTCTGAAGTATTTGATCACATGCAAATGAACAACAGATAATATACAAATAATAAAATTGAGCCTGCCTAGGAAACAAAAGGATTTTTTCCTGCCATGTGTGCCAACTGAATATATGTATATACTGAAAAAATAAAATACATCCTTTTGAAAAACTGCTGCTAAGGAGAATTTAGCATAAAAACCCCCAGAAAATGGCATATGCTGTAAAAATGTTGTGATAGAAATCAATCAAAATCCTTTAAATATTCACATACCCTGAGTTTATCGATTGTAGCAGGTGTTAATTAGAATAGTACACAAACTTTTTTTTTTATTATTTCATGTATAACATTCTAAATCGATGTATTCAATGTGCATAAACTATAGTGCTCTATACAAGAGAAAGGGACTCCATGAGGGCTCACCAGCCTGCCTGTATATAACTTACAGAACTGGAGCTAACAGCTTTGTATATTCATTCTGGTTATGTCACAGGAAAACCTACCACTGGAAAAAAAAAACCACCTTAGACTAGTTCTTCGACATTCTAAATCACAATTGCTTAGTACAGAAAACACAGAAGCACAGAAAATAATCTGCTTTTAGGTATTACTTCAGTGAAGGTAAAGTCTTTCTACTATAAGAATGTATTCCCCTAGCTGAAAATAACATAGGGAGCAGAATGAGAGAAATTATTTATCATTCTTCTTCAAAATTCAGTACGTTTTTAAAGGTGAGATTATCATTATTTAATTTCACCTTTGGAAAACAAAAACCTCTGGTCATAACTTCTTCTCAAATGATTGTTATACTGACCTCATGCTAATGAAAAATACAGTAGCAGACATTCAAGAATGTCAGAGCCATGAGATTCAACCATAAGAGTATTACTATCTTAGTACAGTAGTTTGTTTTCAGATTATTAAATCACAGCAATGTGAGACCAGGAGGCAGGTAATGTTCCTCAGACAAGCATCTGAACTGAACCTCAGTTTTGTGATAACTGCTCATCATGTCTGAAAAAAGCAAGTAAAGGGAATGCCCCTTGCAACTGTTCCTTTCAGAAATGAAATTATTTTACAGATTTTCTTCTTCAAAACACAGAGCAACTATTTCAACAATTTCAGAACTGAGCCACAGAGGATTAACTTAATTTTTATTAACATACATAAAAAAAGAAATTTAAACCTAAATTATGGCACGTCTGTGATATGCTTGTACAAACTGGGAACAAGAGAACTCTCCTAAACAAGAGTTTGGGGGACAGAGAGTGGAGAAACACAAATGAAAATACATTAAAGTGATTCACAAACAGACCTAAAGTAAAAATTAGACAAAAAGGATCACCTCTAGAAAACTGATTCTTTGAATACTGGCATATAAGAGGATAAGGAAGATGAAAAGACTCCTGTAGACAACTTATAAGTATCAGAAATCAAAAATATCTCATACCACAAATATATTTTATTCCACCAGTCCTTTGAGCTAAGTGATTGAAAATACCACAATGACAGTAGAAATACTAAGAAGAAAGATTAAAAAACCCTCCAAACATACCTTTTCAAGGAGGTAGCCAATGACTAGAAAGCCTTTTCCACCAAGCATTTGTTCTTGCATGGCTACTGAACTCTTAAGAAGCTCAACCAAGAAAGCCAATAGGGTAGCACTGCATGTAAAGAACAAGCATTTTTACAGATTACAAATGTAGAAAAATCGATCTGTTAAATTCTCAGTATTCCAGCTATTAAGTGAACAGAAACAGGCTTAAAGTGGTGACCAATCCCTTGAAAGAATATAAATCTTACTTTTTCTGACAAATTTCTCCAATGATTGTTCACATATTACAACGGTAGGAGTGGGAGTTCATATGCAAATAGAAGTGCAAAATCATTTTGTCAGCTCTCCTGATTTGACCAGGACTATCCCAGGTTTTAAATATCCAGTCCTGCAACTTGCAGTTCTAGCCAAAGGTTTTGCAGTTGGAAGAGGCAGGAGATGATGAGTGGGATCCAGCTGACAGTGCTAGAATGATGCAGGCAGGGGCTGTGTCAACCATTGTACCATCCAGACTAACTATGCTAAACAGCAAAATTTGCAGCCACTAGGTATATCCCCATTCCACACTTTCGGTCCCTAGAGTCACTACTACCACAGAAATGAAGCATAAAATGGCTGAACATGCATGCGGGCAACGATGCCCACCACAAACCACAGTGGAACAACAGCAGGATGAAGAGCTTCCTTCATACTTTCTCCAGACCAAACACGATAATAATATCTAGGCCTGACAAAATAAAGGCTGAGAATCATTTTCGTCCAGTTAGGAAAGCACAGGGAGACTCCAGAGGCCACAAGCAAATCACCCAGCAGCCCATCCCAGCAGTATCTGCAAGTGAGGTGTTCAGAAAGCACAGGGAGGGGGAAGAAAGTGTTCAGAAAAGGTTACTGTTTAGAAACAGAAGAGATATGAAAGACTTCAGGGGACAGACTCAGCAAGAAAGTGAAACTATGTTATGAAAACCAACAGTGGAAACATATGACACATCAATGCCCCGTGGGAGAAAAATCACAATTGACTCTTGGGTGGTGAGAGGGAAACGAAAATGCACTCATCTGTTGCTGAAAAACCCAGAGGAAAGGGAGAAAGAAAAAAAAAATGACAGAGAGGAAATATTTAAAATGATTTTCCAAATATATCAAAAAGCTAGATGATGGAATGCATTGTACTGCATATACAATGCATACATAAAGTTATTATTCCTTTTCTAAAAATAAAATAGGTGTAACAATTCCTGGCTGTACTGACAAATATCTGTAACCATGAAGGTTTTCACACAGGTGGTGGGCACAGGCAAACGTGAAAACTGTGGCTTTTGCAGCTATGAAAAAGTGAATTGAAGTAAATGTTCATCCTGCATTTTATAAATTTCAGCTTTACTTACAGCATGTAGTCAGCTATAGATTCACTTGCTCTCCAAATACTTTTACTTTGAAATAAATGTTGAGATTGGTTAATCCATACCAGCACCAAAAAATAATCAATGTGCTGAGGAAAACAAGATTTATTCTATTGGGCGAGCAAGGCTGCCATGCGAAAAGTACACAGTGTAGGCAAAGTACATGCTGTGAACATGAAATAGTGCCTTGTCTTGCTTCATTGTTGAATGGTCACAATAATCAGTCTAAAATCACATACAGAATGCTCCACAGAGTGTCAGCAGTAAAAGAACACAGATAATATCCATTTACAGTACTCCAAAGCTTTTATCAAAACAGCCAGTCAAGCTGTCACATCAATTTCAAACCAGGTTATATGTATCAATTTTTTCTTACCCCGACTGAAAGTTTCTATTGTATTTGTCATCTAAAATAAGATACTCATCATTTTTACTACATGACAATCCATAAGAAGCTCATGTAAAGGGTTGAAGATTTATATTTAGAAACTTAAAAAAAAAAAATTGGATAGGTCAAAGAAAATTCCATATAGATGGTGCTTACTATCATCCTTTATGAGTAAACTTATGATTTAGGAGTACAACCCATCATGCATAGAGTTAAGAAACAGCATACATCTTTGCAGGATTAGGACCTAAATTAGAATAATAAATACTATTAATATTATATTGAAAAGTCAAAAAATATTCTTAAAATTGATTTAAAAGATTGTTGTACCATGAACATAGCACCAGACTTAAGTTTAAAAGGTTCTAATTCCACTTCTATAAGTGATTTATCAAAAGCCCTTTTCTTTGTATTGCAGATTATTTGTCCCTTCTATGAATTTAGATGTAAACTCATGGGCTGGAGTTATTCTTATCTCATATTAATACAATCTCTACGCAATTGTTAGAAATGCTGATATGACTCCAAATATAAGTTATAAGACACACTGACACCCTAAAAATAAAGATTTTTCTCTCTTTTCTTTTTAAGTACACATAAAACACACCAGTCAACTCAGAAATAATCAAGTGGCCAGTTACTATTTAACCATGCCACAGACACAGAAACATACAAACTGATTCTATGCAAGAAAGACTGAATCAACACAGTTTATTAGTTCAGATGCATAGAGCCCAAATATCACTTTTTAGATATTAACCATCTTTCTGTGGGGTATGGCTGAACTGATTAATCCTGCCTGCCCGCATTAGCTCTGCAAAGAGCTACCTTAGCTGTCACTGCAAAGTGATGCCCATGTTTCTAGTTCCAGGAAAATGTATTAATTCAGCCAATACTTTTGTGAATGAGCTATGCCTTTTCCTAAGTCCAAAATGGCTTTTAACATCTATCGAACCAGACCCATAAAGGCAGCACAAGCCAGCCCTGCAGAGTCAGCTCAGGTCTGCATGCAGTAACTCTAGCTCCCAATCCTTCTGCATTATCCAAGATTGCCACCATAAATAGTAGAGTTGACTGTAGTATATAGTAATTCAAACCTTGGGATAGCACATGCGAATGCATCATTACACTTTGTACCGTCAAGCACATAAAAAATTCCAAGTATCAGAAAAAGCAGCAGTTAAGGAGAACCACGTGGCAGTCACATAGGGGCACAATGAAGTTTGAGGTGAATACTGTATAGGACCACAGTACTGATGAAAATTAGCACCATAATTAAATGTAACTAGCAGTTTGTCCACATCATTATGCAGGAAATGAAGTAATTAAAAGATCTTTAATATTTTAACTGATAGCAGAACTGTAAAATCAAAATGGAAGTGTTTTTAAATTCTCACTGCACGTACAGTACTGAAGCTATTACTACCTGAAGATGGTGACTGGAGACAGGCAGGAAACAGATTACATGCTTAGTCTGATTTTTTTCCAGAAATCTTGCTTACACTTGTTTCAGGTGAAACTTCTTTTTTGGATGAGGAAGGAGGGAATGAAACTGCACTAAATAACAGCTGTTGCACAAAACACTGTTTTTACATGTTATGTTCTCTATTTATATACTTTATGCTAGAGAGCATTCAGTCTGCCTGAAAAGACCCAACAGTTAACAATTCTCAGATAAGCTTTTCCAACCTCTTAAAAACTTCTCTTTCCCCACATGTTCAGACTGACATCAAGCAAACATTTAAGTGTGTATGTATGTGTATATATATCTATATATATATATATATATAAATAAGTATAAAAAATCCATACTGACATAATGGATCTTTTCTCCTCATATTGCATTCTAAGAATTTAGTCTTCTGGAGAACTTACTGCCTAATTTAGAGGATTGTATCCAGAACTCTTAACATATTTCTAAGGATAGTCAATTTATGTAGTCATCTTGGTAGCTGAAAATAAATTAAACCTGAAGATTTTAAATATACAATTTTTTATCAGCAGAACCAGGTTGCCAAAATTATGCTTTTAAAAAGGTTGCTGTTGACACGGGGGAAATAATAGTGATTAGAAGACTGTCTTCTAAGATGAACAATTTTTCAAACATAATTTAACAAACTTACCAGCAACTAAAATGCATCGGATTGCTGCAGGGCTCACATTAAACTTGCAAAATTCTGTGCACTGCCATACAAAATTTCTCTCCATTCTTGCCTATTTTCAACTCCCCTAGATACAAAGGCAAATATAAAGGATACTTCAGCCCATTCCTACATCTCCTCTATACCACGTCCTGCCTAGAACAGATCAGTTTGTCTGCAGTGCAGCTAAGATAGAGATACAAAATGAAAGTATATATGTCAACCAACACTAAATCAGACAGAATTATGATTTCTACTGAAAATATAATTAATTTCAGGACAAAATTTTTCCAGCAGTTTTCCATTACTAAGAAGCAGGAAAAAAAGGTTGGAGACCAAAACATGAAGATGCTGTATTTCCAATGGTTATGATACTGCTTATTCTATAATTAGCATATTGTAGAGACAGTAAGCCTCTGGAATACTGCTATGTAAAAAACTGAAGATTAATTACATTGTTACAACATTGCCTGATTTTCCCCTCACATACATGTCCCTTGTGAAGACTTAGAATTTTTTTTTTTTTTTGGATAAATGAAAAAGGAGCACAGAATTGGTGTTCACAGCATACACTGTCTGACTGGAAGACGTTCTTAAGGATGCTTTCATGTCTACACATAATTATTATATTTCTGAAGTCCCTACCTTTATAATTCAGACAGTTATTCTTATGATGTGCACTGTCATGTTACAAATACCACCTAGTTTATTTCATTCATCTAAATACATAGATATAATATAAATAACTATTATGTTTCAATAGTCCATCATTATGTTTTAACATTACAATGTTTCAGCATCACAATCTTCAGTCAACAGTCATGCAATGTTACTCCTTAAATAAAAAATATACTAGAGATATTCACAAAAACAATGGCTTCTGTAGACAACAGTCTTCAAAATTCCAAAATATGTCATCGCCTTCTTCATTAAAAATGAGAATAATTACACGCATAAATATATATTTCATTTTCACTGCCCATTTATATCTATGGGAATTTTAAAGAACCTTTTCATTTTACACGTAACAGAAGCTCACAGTGGAAATCCCAGGGTTACGAAGGCTTTATGCTATGAAAATCATTGAACAAGAAAGAGCTGCTTTTGTCAAATTCTAAATTGACTGGTAGTTCCCACTAAGCAAACAATTATTACTGTTTTGTGGAGATAAAATACAGGACAATTTAGATAAACTATTCTTATGAAATGAGTTTCTATGACTTCACTTACAAATGAAGCACTCTATTAGGAACATCAGTCATATATTCAAATAAACTCAGATGACAAAGGCTTTGGAGGAATAAAGAAAACCCTAGAAGTCAAGCATTTGCATCACTAGGATAAAAGTGAAATTTGTCTTGGGTTTTTTTGTTGTTGTTGTTTTATTATTATTTTTTTAAATCACTACATAAATCAATTTCTCTAGTCTACTCTTTCCCATGATAATTTTCTCTGAAAAATTTACCTTAATTACTTTAAGTTTCATCTTGGATTGTGTATTACAAAATTATCTGGATTGTGCTTTACAAAAGGCACCTTTAATTAAAGTAGGCATGTAGCTATAAAGATCTAAGTATGTTAATTAATAACAGATGATTTAACTTGAAGAGGCTATGTAGAAGAGAATGATGCAGGTATTTGTTCTGTCTGATTATCTTTGGGAAGGATCTTTTATAAACTAATTCCATTTGTATCTTCAGCTTCTCCAAAATAAGACAAAAGGATCATATGATGAACTCCATCACAGGCTGTTAATATGATAACTTTTGAAAACTAATCTTAGCACAAACAGATAAAGTGGTATTAAGGAAAATCATTCACCACCAATTAATGTTTTGTTTTTAAACAAAAATATCCTAAGGTACTTGGCCCCTTAACTTCAAATCAAAAAGCAATACTGGCTGTGTTTAGGTAAATTTATTATTATTATTATTATTATTATTATTATTATTATTATTATTACTTTTCATCTGCTGGCTGCCCATTACATCTCATTGTTAGCAAACGGTTTTAAATTAGTTTGGCTGATTCATTAAGTAATTTGTTACTTCATCAGAATATTTACTAAATGTTTCATAGTACGGACTTAGAAATCCTCAGGGAGAAGCATTAGCAATATTTTAGCAATATATTTTGATGCACAGAAGATGCAAGATGATCTCCACTTCCTTACTTCATTCCTTCAGGAAGAAAATCAAAGCACAAAGGGTAAGCATGGATTTCAGAAATTGTTTTGACTGCACTTATAATACAGGTTGGGAATACAAAAAGGGATTTTCATCAAGGTATATTCACTGCTAAAGCACGAAATCAAACACTTGCGCATGTTTTAACGCAGTCAGTTGCTCTGCTGCTACTTTACTAATTACTCATATTCATTCATTCATATTTATGCAGTCACGGCCGCTAAAGCCGGCGTGCTGCAACGCCAGGAATGGTTCCCCTAACCAGGTTGGAGGTAAGATAAACTCAGAGCAGAAGAGACGCAGGCAGATGGTGGGGATGGAGAGGAAGTTCCCATGAGCTACAGCTAGAGCAGCTCTCTAAAGTGTTTCCTTAGCTTCCAGTTTAACTACCTTTTTTCTTTCTGTAAGCTTGTTTGAGAGAAAGGGGAAACTACTTCTTTCTTTTCTCTTTTCCACTCCTTTTTCTCATAACATACAATGAGGACAATTGAGGACAATAACAGAAGACTACTAAACGTGTTTCATCCAAACTGATGCCACTGAACACGACTGAGATGAATAGGTGTTGCGTGGGAGACTAGAGAGGCAAGTCATTACACACCTCTGCTTATGGGCATGACATTTGCATACAGACTCCAGTCATAAATTAGCCACCCTTAATATCTCTTGGATCTCCTGGCATATGCGGAGGTACCGCAGTTTGGGAGTTTACAAAGGATTTCTACCACATGATACAGTGACTGTATTTTCATTATAAACTATTGTCCAGGCAGTCTGATTTCGCAAGTCACACTCCTGCTGTCACAGTTTGGGAAGGTTCCAGTATAACTGATTTCATCTGAGCACAGCTCAGTTATGCTACAGGTGTGAAATTTCAGGTGCGATATTCAGCCTTCTTCCCTTTGAAACGCATGAGGAGAGGGTTATCGGCATCCGACTCTGCAAACTCTAAATTGTAGGCTGGAGGCGGCGGTGGACTGGGACCTTGGCTCTGCACCAGAGGCACAAAGGTAAATGCAACCACCTCGGAAAGGATGACTTTCGTACCCACTCTCAAGTTTAAATACCTGGGCCAGCTGTGGCAAACAAGAAAATTCTTGAAAGACATTAGGAGAGGACAGGTTAGGTAGGTAGGATACTACTTGACATTCATCTTATTTGCTACCATGATCTTAAAGATAAATTCAGTTAAACTAATGACATTATTAAGAATTATTGGAAACTCACAGATTTTTCATATTAAGCTAATAAAAAAATTAAGACATCAAATTGTATTTCCTATCAAGCTGTGCTATTTCCTATCTACGGAAACTGGTAGGAAAACTGCCTGTTTCCTATCAAACTATTCATCTATCAAAAAGTAGATGCAGCAACACTACTAGTTACAGACAGGAACCCAAAAAGTCATCATCTGAATATAAAAAATACTAAAAAAAATGAGTACAAGATATGAATTCATCAAAGCAAAACACACAAAACATTTACAGGAAAAGATGAAGAACAGGAGTTGAAATATTATTGTTGCCCCCCTCACCAATGTTTCCATTTCACTGACTGACAATAGGTGGGCAATATACTCTGTAACAGGGCTACCTATATTAAAGACTGAAAGTAATGTCAGTAATAAAGCTGACTGAAAAGATGCCTATGTTTACTTTGCTACAAATTTTAGGTGGGTGTATATATCACCTTTAAGAAAGTTAAGGTGGACCTAGGCACATTTATTTAGTATGATAAACAGTGAAAGTATTTTTAATTTTTATTGTATAGTGTATGCTATCTAGCAAATCCAGTTAGTAACCTCCAGAATAAGTATATAAAAGAATTCTTGAAATGACTTCATCTATTTAAGCAAACAGCTACAGCTCCTTCTACTTTGAAATATTTTCCCAATATGGTACAGTCCAAAGCAACAATCTCATCTGAATTAACACTTGTTTTTTATTCTGTGATGGAATTGGGTCAGTGCCAAAGACTGTGTACCCAATACCTTGTCAGAATCAGTCTGTATGTCGATGCTCAGCAGACCCAAATGAATTCAAAACCATACACGAGAGATCACAAGTGAACAAAGCAAGTCCTTCCTGTCATATTACCCATATAGTATAATCAAAGGTAACAACAACAGTATCATAACAGAAAAAAGCACTCTATATTTGTTTTTATTACATAAACACCTTACTGACCTAAACTGCTAAATTTTCTATTCTAACCAGAGTACTGAAAAGCAGGATGAAAAGTAGCAGTCTTGGCATCCAAGCTGAGGGACCACTCTCCTGAATAGCAGGTGCATCACTTAATCTAAGAAAACATACTTAAGAACTCAGTTTCCATTCTTTTAATTGCAGTGTATGAGAGCATAAGAATCTACACAGCACTTCAAAAGTAGAATTGTAGGTTATTTCAATACTTGGTCTCATGGAAGATGTAGATAAGACACACAGGGATATACATATCACAGGAATAAAGAACATTTACAAAGAATACCATTAAACCACAAAGTTGCTATACTCATATTGCCATGGTTTATAATTTAAAATTTTATTTACGATGAATCTATTAATTTAGAGAAGATTAAAATTCTAAGTGGATCAAGATGATTAAAAAGCAAGGTGTTCCCTCATAGTCCTGTTAATAAACCCCTTCTAATGTTAAAAAAAAAAAATTAAACAAATAATTGAGAACCTTGAACTTATTAAACAGATTTTGATATGTGCAGGAGAGAAGGAGGTGAGAAGGATTCAGAAAAGTAGTCTAGAAACCTAGGACACTTACACTGGGGTATCAAGCTATTTGTACTTCCCACCTCCCAGGAACACATTAAGACAAAAAGCAACACAGCTATTCAAGGGACAACTTCTGAGTCCAGCCACTTGGCCACCAGAAAGAAATAAATTCTACAGCCATAGTAAGCCTTTACAAACATAACGGTCTACTGTCATCAAGCATCATCTGGACCTTTTTTTTTTGTTTTGGCAAAGCGGCATAAAGATTATCTGCTTATAAAAATACATAGACTGTAATGGCTGAATGCCAACTACTTTTCAGAAAGAAGTGGTGCAGCCCTCTGTTGCTGTTGTAGATATATTTTCATAGGTAAGAAGGGTATAAACAAATATCAGATACAGTTCAACAACTGCATTTTGGAAAGAAACAAAGAGAGAATAGGCTAAAAAACAAGTGGAAAGAAGGAAAGGACTCAGTAAATATACTTCTTCCCTTAGTCGACTCCACAAAAGAATCTTAAACGTAGCCCTGTTCTTCAGGTTTAGCCCCCGTTCCCTATTATCTCCTTTCTTTGCCCCCAGAAATCTTTTATTCCTTTATTTGCCTACTTCCTTGTTCACTTAAACTATTATTTTTCTCAATATCTACATCCTATTAAATTAAATATAAGAAAATAATGCACATACACCAAACCCATGGTGATTCAACATTTAAGTTACATCTCATCAAGCAGCCATTTGCTTAAAATCTTTGGAATATGTTCTTGAGTTAGGGTCACATCTTGTATTATGCATTTGTACAATCATATAGCATAATGAATTACAGATCTCTTTTTAGAATATAATCTAATTATAGAAGAAATGCATTGATTTATTCAAGAACAACTTTTTTTTCCTACTTACAGTTCAACTAACTCCAGAAATGTTCTGTACATTTTAAATTGAACTTTATGAATGTTCTCACTCACTTGGAAAGACCACACACTTGGGGAAGAATTAGTCTTTATCTCGACTTATAAAACTTACATTATATTAGCTCTCCATTTTTAAACAGACCTAGTTACTGCTTTATCATTTATTACAGATTCAGCTCATTAATGAATTTAACATATATTTTATTCATATGTATGGGCACATACACACATAATCTTCCTTAAATTGGAATAGTTGGAATTTTTGCCTCCTCCTGTGCCAGTAAATACAAAACATACAGGGAATTTTTTTTTCCAAATTTATATCAAAGCAAGCATTGTGTTTTCTATTCCCCTTACTTCACAATACTTCAATGCAAAGTACATACTGGAAAACAGACTACAAAAAAGTAAATATCCCACATGAGCCAATACACAACCAGCTTTTCTGTCTTTAACGCTGAATGAAATAATTTGCACCACTATACTGCTTGGAAGTAGAATTCATTATTTTTAAGCTGTGATATTAATTCTAACGTACTAAAATATTGTCATGAAATACATTAACTTTTCACACTACAGAAACAAATAAAAATGAGCAGCCATCTTAGGTACATATATTTAAGTTAGCAAAGAGGAAAACAGATGACTGACAAAACTTCACCAAATTGATTAATTTCTTAAATTAGATTGAGATAAGTGATCTTTCAGAAGGAATTATACCAATGTATCACTTTCAGTTAATATTTTCAAAATTGTCAGCAATTTTAGCATTATTTAATTAGTTTTCAGTTAACTAATTTATTACTGAACTATCTAATGCAATAGGAAATATCCAGAATAATTAATAGCAGAGCATTCTAACCAGGAAAATAAGCCATGTACTCTGAACTATGCACCTATTTTATAAATTTATTCAAATACAAGAGTCAGCTTATGCTGCCCCTACACACTGCTTTCTAGCAGGTTTTGGTCACATACCATCCTACAGGGAAACACTGTACCAGTTCTTCAGCATTACCTTTTCAGTTTTGTTACTTCCAAAGGTTTAGGCCACACACTTTGTTCTGACAAGTTTAGCCATCTTGTGTTACCACTAGAATAGGAGCCTGCCCTGACAAGCAGGTGGCAAGACATCTCCTTTGCAAAAATAACTACAGCTGAGCTAGCTTTGAACAAGTCAGCGTGGGTACCGACAGACTCCTAAGCAGTCCTTTGCAGGCTACACACGGAAGCACTCATCTAATTTCTGTGCAGGCTTTTCAACCTAGGTGTTAGTTCCATAGTATCATGTGTCCCTGTTTAAAACTCTCTTGGTGTGTCCCCAGTCACTGTTGCAATTGTAATATGGCCACAAAATAACTGTTCATAGCTCTGTGACTTTCTGACCATGTATTAATATGGAAGGAGATATCTTTTGTTAATTTTGAATGTTATTAAATATGAATTCAAATGGCACAGACTTTGAGAAAGTAAACAACATTGCACTGTCAAGTAAAAGCACATTGGTTTCTTTTAGAAGTTGCAAGAACTGTCACAAAACTATCCTTAAAGACTCTAGAGTGATTTGAATTTATTATTTAATCCAATCAATTTTATGCCAGTTCCATCTGGAATCTCATGGGATTAATACAAATTATACATCTCTACAGTAAACTACCTTTTAAAAAATAATATTATTTTCAAAGAAACAAGGGTAAAATGTAAGACACAGCATTTACAAAAGAAAACAAATCAAACATTCCCACAACAAAAATGGAAATATTGTTAGCTTAATTTAGTTTTCATCTTGCTTGAAAGAAACTTACCACACTGTTGTTTCCACCTGACTGTCGTGCAGCTGTCGATTGTCTAACTGGGCAAAGAGAGGAAAAAGAACTTGAATCCCTCCAATGGAATGAATTGCGCTGTGAATGGAGTGGGTTACGATAGCTTTCACATCCTAAATAAAAGAAATAAATAAAAGGAAAAACCTCAGTTAATCTCAGTTTTAAAAGACAGTTACAAACATAACTTGGGAAGACTTTAAACTGAATTGAGTGCAAACTAAATCAGACTTATTTTAACTTAGTTTCACCACTTATGTTCCAATTATAATCACTATACTTAACGGCAAACGTTAAAGAGAAAAACTTCAGTATCATGGCAAACTGTGCCTTATGGTATGAAGTATGTATTTCTTCATGAATAAATAATTTTTTCTCTAGAAAGTGAGCAAAGAAAAAACAGTTCAAGTGATAGGTAAATTAAGAGCTGAAATAATACAAAATAATGATCTCTTTGTACACTAGCACACAAATCCTTTTATTATCCAAATGATGTTGAGCTAACAGTAACCACAGAACATCAATTTAGTAGTGCAAACCTGAAGCATAAGAGCATGGGGGGAGTGTACAAAAATTGAAGGATTTTCCTTTGGTGAGGATTCAAGGCATAGCTGAGCATCAGTAGCCTTCGCATTGTAAGTAAAAGCAATGCTACTTGCAAGTTTCCCATCATATAGCACTTGTTTATGGTGCTCAGCCAGATGAATGTCACTCTCAGATTTAAATTTGAATGTGCTCTGAAAAAAAAGAAAACACAAGTTTTACAAAGTAAATATTTTAGACAAAATCCTTGCCACAAAATGTGCAGAAAATACATTGGACTTGAGAGGGAATATAGAAACTGCTAAACTTTGTTTTAATTTTCCAGTAGTTTAATGCTACTGAACAATGAGAATTTTGTAATTTACTACACTCTACATCAACACGTCAATGTAATATTTGGTATTTTACGCAGTAGTAGTATTTCCCTCTCTCCTTGCAGCATCAGTGTTAACAAGTTTCAGAAGTAACTATCTGGAAGAAATGTGTCACATTAAACAGCTATAAATATGTTAAAGAATTGAGCATACAACAAATTAAAAATAAAGAACAAATTATATGCCTTGTATTTTAGTTTATATAAACTCACTCAAATTAGAGTATCGAATCCTATACCATTTTGATTAAAGGAATAGTTATTTTTAAACAGCATTAAACCCCATGCTTCATTAACAGTCAGGAGTATATATAAACAAGCTACTTACACTAAAAAAAAATCCAAATAAAATTATAAATGCCATATTTCAAATTAAAGATGCTCAAACTCAAAGCTTTTATAAAGGAAGACTGAAAATTTTTGTTGTTCTTGAAACATGATATGAAACATCAGATATGAGCAGATATGAAACATACCATGATTCATATCTGATCTAAACCTAGGTCTTCTGGCAACACTGACAAATCAATTAAGCACAAGAAGATAGATTTCTGCCTTTCTGCAAAGCGTTGTCAGATTTACTTAGCGCATAACTACTTCTGTATGTAACAATCATTTGACAGTGGCAAAAAGACAACTAGTAGTAACACACAGTGCTGTACTGATACAAGTAAAGCCAATTTGTTAGAAATGACCACCATTTAATTAATGCAATATATATATAATACATGACTAAAATGTTTACTCAGTTTGAAATAATTTATTGCTGAGGTTAATTATGAATCATTTTGCTTGTTTTCACTGCATACAGCCATCACAATTCTCTTTATTCCTTTGGTCCTACCAAATCTTTCCTTCCCTTCCCCCACACAGTAAGAAATCCTTTATCATGAAACTATTGAAAGTACTATCACTAGGGTTTGGGTTATCCAGGTTAGAAAAATTTAAATGGCCAACTTACAGGCTATCAGCTGCTCTTTCCAAACAAATTACAGGTTCCTACTGATTATATAAACCCATAAAACACATCCAGCTTTTGCAGAGCTCTCAAGTCTACTGGAAACCCTGACAAAATTATTTCGCTTACAGCCAAATGATGGGAAAGCACATCTGCTCAAGTGACTGACCCATGGCAATATAAGGTCTTGTGCAAGCATCCATTTGTATATGGGTCGTAAGATTGATGTAGACTGAATAGACTGGGCGCCTGACTGCAGCTGCTAGAGGACCCTTGGAGCAGATCTGTCAGTCAGCCCTGTCCCTTGCTTGGTGATGTCAAGCAGAAGGGAGGCTGCAATGCCACGCTGAAAATGTATGAGAGGCAGGTACCACAACAGAGAATGCAAGTAAGAAGGGCAAAAGGAAGTGAATGGGAAGTCAGTGGTTTAATCTACATTTGGCAAAGGAGGATAATGTTATCTTTAGCTGCATTAGGAAGAGTGTTGCCAGCGGGTGAAGGGAGGTGATTCTTCCCTTTTACTCAGCACTGGTGAGGCCACACCTGGAGTTCTGGGCTCCCCAGGACAAGAGAACCATGGACTTAGTGGAGAGAGTCCAATGAAGGGCCACTAAAATCATGAAGTGACTGGAGCATCTCTCCTATAAGGAAAGGCTGAGAGAGCTCGGACTGTTCAGCCTGCAGAAAAGAAGCCTCAGGGGGAATCTCACCAATGTGTATAAATAGCTGAAGGGAAGGTGCAAAGAAGATGGAGCCAGACTCTTCTCAGAGGTGCCCAGTGACAGTACCAGAGGCAATGGGCAAAAACTGAAACACAGGAGGTTCCCTCTGAACATGAGGAAACACTTTTTCACTGTGAGGGTGGCCAGCAAGGTGGCAGAGTCTTTGGGGATGCTCAAAAGCTGTCTGGACACGGTCCTGGGCAACTGGCTCTAGGTGGCCCTGCTTGAGCAGAAGGGTTAGACCAGATGACCTTCAGAGGTCCCTTCCAACAACCTCAACCATTCTGTGATTCTGTGACGTGCATTTGGGTTAGGAGTCCATTTTGTAGGGAATCTCCCAGTGATCCCCGCTTACTGCTCTGTTCATACTGCAAAGCTGTTCAGAACCAAAGAGGCTTCGTTTTGGCTGAAACTCAAATGTTCTCCAACTGGTGGTAGTCATTCAGCCCAAAGGATCAGACTATAACCAATCTGAAGTAAAAACCCCAAAATACACACTCTGTGGGTATTCAGCCCTCGGCACCAAACGTTTTAATCTAGAAATGTATTCCTATTGTGCCACACTACTTAATGAAGTAGAAAAACCCGAAGAATATTATGTTTAGACCTTGAGAGCTGGCTCTCTGCTGACATAGCTGGTTACATCTCACTTATCAGGAAATGACAGCTACAGATTACAGATTTGTCCTGAGGAAGGTGATGAGGTATTTCTCCCCAGAGGGCATGTTTAACTATACAGATAAATCTCTGTGCACTTTCTGCAAACAGAAATAATTTAGTGATTTCATTGATTTCCAAAGATATCTGCATTCTGCATGTACTATATTTCGATGTTTCACCACATGAAAACACTTCTTACCTGGAAAATTTTTCATGCCTCCAAGCTTTGTCAAATCCCAAAGCTCAGAATGTTTTACCTCTTGTCCTGGTTTCAGCTGAGATAGAGTTAATTCTCTTCCTAGTAGCTGGTATAATGCTGTGTTTTGGATTTAGTATGAGAATAATGTTGATAACACACTGGTGTTTTAGTTGTTGCTAAGTAGTGCTTACACTAAGTCAAGGACTTTTCAGCTTCCCATGCTCTGCCAGGTGCACAAGAAGCTGAGAAGGGGCACAGCCAGGAGAGCTGGTCCAAACTGGCCGCAGGGCTATTCCATACCATATGATGTCATGCTGACTATATAAACTGGGGGGAGTTGGCTGGGGGGCAGCGATCGCTGCTCGGGGACTGGCTGGGCGTTGGTCGGCAGGTGGTGAGCAGTTGCATCACTTGTTTTTCCTGGGGTTTGTTCCTCTCTCTCTTTCTCTCTTGTTGTTTTCATTACTATTATTATTATTATTATTATTTTATTTCAATTATTTAACTGTTCTTATGTCAACCCACAAGTTTTCTTACTTTTGCCCTTCCAATTCTCTTCCCCATCCCACTGGGGGCAGGAGGGTGAGCAAGTGGCTGCATGGTGCTTGGTTGCTGACTGGGCTTAAACCACAACAGTCCTTTTTGGTGCCCAACATGGGGCTCGAAGGGTTTGAGATAATAACAGATTAACCAGAGCTTATTAAGGAATTTATATCTGTTAACAGTTGCGGGTCACAATATTGATTCATCTGTTCTCAATATTAGTTTATCTGATCTGCACCGTGCTCTTTTTTTTGCTGTACATGTTAAAGATCAGTGTTGGTTTTTGCAGTTTGCTGTGCTCTGCAGTGATTAGTGATGCTTCGCCTGGGAGATGTGTTACTAAAACACTGGCCTTGACCTTAATCTGGTGTTTGAGTTTTGTACTGTACTTTGGGTAACACTGAAGCCATTACTGTACTTTGGGTACCACCTCATGGAGACAATTTGCAATTATACCTCTTCCTCTGATAGGATTTTCATGGAGGAAATACAGAATGGCACCTTTGCTACCTTCTTCTGTGCTGTTTCCTCCTTCACTGAAATAACTTTTCAGTATCTTGAACATCCTTGGGTAGTTAAGATACTTCTATTGGTATTTCCTGGGAATATTGTTTTGGTTTTGTCTAAAGTTAATAAGCAATTTAAGAATATCATCCAGAAATCTGCCCCTAGGCTGGAGAGTTATGAACGGCAGGGTGTGTGGGATAGCATGGGCAAATGCCTAGGAAGGTGGGCACCTCCAGTATTTTGGAATTTCACTCCTGAACAAGTGCAGAATCCTGAAAAAATTAGCAGGATATTTGGAAAAAGTATGCTGTCACCCTGGCAATTCTAGTGAGACACAAATCACTGCAATGTGCTGGGGCCTGCCCATGCCTACCGAGCCCTGTTTAAGACTATTCAGTACCCTTAAGGAGAAAAGGAGGTTTCTGGATCTGATGACAAAACAACAGGCACTGTGGCTACTCCAACCCCCAACTGGTACTGTAGTTACTCCAACCCCCGCGACAGGCACTGCGGCTACTCCAACCCCCCCAACAGGTACTGCAGCTGAACCAGAGAACCAACCCGTGCCAGTATCAGTCACCCCTATACACAAGAAGAAATCCTAGAAGTGAAAGTCAGCTCGTTTAGTAAGGGAAGATGAAAAAGCAGGGCCATCACAAGGAGAGGAAGAGGAAGAACTCATAAATGAGAAGGAAACCACCCAGTCCCTATCCCTGAGTGAGCTGTGAGATATGCGAAAAGATTTCTGCCATTGTCTAAGCAAGCACATTGTCACCTGGCTGCTCCGATGCTGCGATAATGGGGCCAGTAACCTGGAATTAGAGATTAAGGAAGCCAAACAGCTGGAATCCCTTTCTAGGGAAGGGGGCACTGACAAAGTGATTGGAAAAGGGGCACAAGCCCTCAGCCTCTGGAGGCGACTACTGTCAGGTAAGAAGGAAAAATATCCCTTCAAGGAAGATGTTATATGTCTCCCCGGGAAACGGACCACCATGGAGAAAGGTATACAGTACCTGAGGGAATTAGCCATGCTGGAGGTGATTTACAGTGACCTGGACAATGAGCAGTTATCCAAAGATCCAGATGAAGTCCAGTGCACACGACCCATGTGGTGGAATTTTGTATGGAGCGCACCAGTGTCGTATGCCAACTCATTGGCAATACTGACCTGGAAAGATGAAAAGGCACCAACAGTGGATGAAGTGGCTAGCCAACTTCAGCAATACAAAGTCTCTCTTCCTCCCTTGTCTCAGCTGTGGAGAAACTGCCCCAGAAGGTCCAGCAACTTGAAGAGGATAGGTCCTACTCTTCACCTGCATGGCCCAGTATCTCGGATATTAGGAATAAGCGTTCTTCTGCTCAAGAGAGGGGATATAGAGGGTACACACCACGGGCCACCCTGTGGTTTTACCTACGTGACCACGGAGAGGACATGAGGAAGTGGGATGGAAAATCTGCCTCGACCCTAGAGGCGCAGGTATGTGAGCGGCAAGGAGAAACAATCACACAAGGGGGTTCTTCCAGGAAAATTGCAGCTCCAGTTTCCAGTGGGCAGTTCCCCAGGCAGAGTAGAAGGGCTGATCTTACTCCTGATTTTAATGAAGGAACTCCTGAATCGTATTTACAAGAAGTGGATAACAAATACTATGACCAGGACTACAGGGGCCCTGCCTCCAGCCAGGTGGAGGAAAGAAACAGCTAGGTTTACTGGACTGTATGGATTCGATGGCCTGGCACATCAGATCCACAGGAGTATAAGGCTCTAGTGGACACCGGTGCACAGCGTACCCTAATGCCATCAAGCTATATAGGGGCAGAACCCATCTGTATTTCTGGAGTGACTGGGGGATCCCAACAAGGTAACTGTATCGGAGGCCGAAGTGAGTTTAACTGGGAATGAGTGGCAAAAGCACCCCATTGTGACTGGCCCAGAGGCTCCGTGCATCCTTGGCATAGACTCCCTCAGGAGAGGGTATTTCAAGGATCCAAAAGGGTACCAGTGGGCTTTTGGTATACCTGCCTTGGAGATGGAGGAAATTAAACAGCTGTCCACCTTGCCCAGTCTTTCGGAGGACCCCTCTGTTGTGGGGTTGCTGACGGTCAAAGAACAACAAGTGCTGACTGCTCTCACAGCAGTACACTGGCGGCAATATCACCAACAGAGACTCCCTGATTCCCATCCGTAAGCTGATTCATTGACTGGAGAGCCAAGGAGTGATCAGCAAGACACGCTCACCCTTTAACAGTCCTATATGGGCAGTGCAAAAGTCTAATGGAGAGTGGAGACTAACAGTAGACTGTCATGGCCTGAATGAAGTCACGTTGCCGCTGAGTGCTGCCGTGCCGGACATGCTGGAACTTCAATATGAATTGGAGTCAAAGGCAGCCAAATGGTATGCCACAATTAATATTGCTAATGAGTTTTTCTCAATCCGTTTGGCAGCAGAGTGGAGGCCACAGTTTGCTTTCACTTGGAGGGGCACCCAGTACACCTGGAATTGACTGCCCCAGGGGTGGAAACACAGCCCTGCCATTTGCCATGGACTGATCCAGATGGCACTGGAACAGGGTGAGGCTCCAAAACACCTGCAATATATTGATGACATCATTGAGTGGGGCAATACAGCAGAAGTTGGTTTTGAGAAAGGGAAGAAAATAGTCCAAATCCTTCTAAAAGCTGGTTTTGCCATAAAACAAAGTAAGGTCAAGGGACCTGCACGGGAGATCCAGTTTTTAGGAACAGAATGGCAACATGGACGTCATCAGGTCCCAATGGATGATATCAACAGAATAACACTTATGTTTCCATCATCTAGCAAAAAGGAAACACAAGCTTTCTTAGGTGTTGTGGGTTTTTGGAGAATGCATATTCCAAATTACAGTCTGATCGTAAGTCCCTGCTATCAAGTGACCTGGAAGAAGAACGATTTCAAATGGGGCCCTGAGCAACGACAAGCCTTTGAACAAATTAAACAGGAGATAGTTCATGCAGTAGCCCTTGGGCCAGTCTGGGCAGGGCAAGATGTAAAAAATGTGCTCTACACCGCAGCTGGGGAGAATGGCCCTACCTGGAGCCTCTGGCAGAAAGCACCAGGGGAGACTTGAGGTCGACCCCTAGGGTTTTGGAGTTGGGGACACAGAGGATCCGAGGCCCGCTATACTCCAACTGAGAAAGAGATATTGGCAGCATATGAAGGAGTTTGAGCTCCTTCGGAAGTGGTTGGCACTGAAGCACAGCTCCTCCTGGCACCCCGACTGCCGGTGCTGGGCTGGACGTTCAAAGGGAGAATCCCGTCTACACATCACGCAACCGATGCTACGTGGAGTAAGTGGGTTGCACTGATCACACAACGGGCTCGAATAGGAAACCCCAGTCACCCAGGAATCTTGGAAGTGATCACGGACTGGCCAGAAGGCAAAGATTTTGGAATATTGCCAGAGGAGGAGGTGACGCGTGCTGAAGAGGCCCCACTGTATAATAAACTGCCAGAAAATGAGAAGCAACGTGCCTTGTTCACTGATGGGTCCTGTCATATTGTGGGAAAGCATCGGAGATGGAAAGCTGCTTGTATGGAGCCCTATATGACAAGTTGCAGAAACTGCTGAAGGTGATCGAGTCAGTTTGCAGAAGTAAAGACCATCCAGTTGGCTTTAGACATTGCTGAACAGGAAAAGTGGCCAGTGCTCTATCTCTATACTGACTCATGGATGGTGGCAAATGCTCTGTGGGGGTGGTTACAGCAATGGAAGCAGAGCAACTGGCAGCACAGAGGCAAACCCATCTGGGCTGCCGCATTGTGGCAAGATATTGCTGCCCGGGTAGAGAACCTGGTTGTAAAAGTACGTCATGTAGATGCCCACGTACCCAAGACCTGGGCCACTGAAGAACAACAAAACAGCCAGCAGGTGGATCAGGCTGCTAAGATTGAAGTGGCTCAGGTGGATCTGGACTGGCAACATAAAGGTAAATTATTTATAGCTCAGTGGGCCTGTGACATGCCAGGCAACCAAGGAACATATAGATGGGCTCGTGATTGAGGGGTGGACTTGACCATGGACACTATTGCACAAGTTATCCATGAATACGAAACATGTGCTGCAATCAAACAAGGCAAGCTGTTAAAGCCTCTCTGGTATGGAGGACAATGGCTGAAATATAAATATGGGGAGGCCTGGCAGATCGATTATATCACACTCCCACAAACCCACCAAAGCAAGCACCATGTGCTTGCAATGGTGGAAGCAACAACCAGATGGCTGGAAACATATCCTGTGCCCCATGACACCACCCAGAACACCATCCTGGGCCTTGAAAAGCAAGTCCTATGGTGACATGGCACCCCAGAAAGAATTGAGTCAGACAACAGGACTCATTTCCAAAACAACCTCATAGACAGCTGGGCCAAAGAGCATGGCATTGAGTGGGTATATCGCATCCCCTATCATGCACCAGCCCCTGGGAAAGTTGAATGATACAATGGACCGTTAAAGACTACACTGTGAGCAATGGGTGGTGGGACGTTCAAACATTGGGATACACATTTAGCAAAAGCCACCTGGTTAGTCAACACTAGGGGATCTGTCAATCGAGCTGGCCCTGCCCAATCAAAACTTCTACATACTGTAGAGGGGGATAAAGTCCCTTGTAGTGCACATAAGAAATATGCTAGGGAAGGCAGTCTGGGTTATTCCTGTCTCAGGCAAAGGAAAACCCATTCATGGGATTGCTTTTGCTCAAGGACCTGAGTGCACTTGGTGGGTGATGTGAAAGGATGGGGAAGTCTGATGTGTACCTCAAGGGGATTTGATTTTGGGTGAAAATAGCCAATGAACTGAATTGCATGATGGTAATTGCTGTATAATACTGCATGTCATCACTTCTATGGTTGCTACATGCCATATCAACAGTATTACAGTAACAATCACCAGATTAATGAAGAATGAACTTTGATGAAACCGAGCAAAGTGCAATGGTGATGGAACCAGAACTGGCTTCAGCATGCAACAATCCAGCACCACACACCATCTCTCCTGCCCTGAAAGACTGTTATGACAGATGGAGCCCAAAGTCATGGACTAAATGAACTCAATGGATATTTTAGAGAGATTACCCACAGACTAAGGGAATGATATCTGTGTGTATATTCCAGAAGACAGGAAAGGTGGTGGTGATTAATTGGAATGTATTGGAAAGGGCATGATGTAGATGGTGTAGAATAAGGGGATGTCATGGTTTAACACCAGTCAGCAACCAAGCACCACACAGTAGCTCACTCACCCTCCCCCCCCGGTGGGATGGGGGAGAGAATCGGAAGGGTAAAAGTAAGAAAACTCGTGGGTTGAGATAAGAACAGTTAAATAATTGAAATATAATAATAATAATAATAATAATAATAATAATAATAATAATAATAATAATAAATGAAAAGGAAAACAACGAGAGAGAGAGAGAGAGAGGAACAAACCCCAGGAAAAACAAGTGATGCGACCACTCACCACCTGCTGACCAACGCCCAGCCAGTCCCTGAGCAGCAATCGCTACCCCTGGCCAACTCCCCCCAGTTTATATAGTGAGCATGACGTCATATGGTATGGAATAGCCCTGCGGCCAGTTTGGACCAGCTGTCCTGGCTGTGCCCCCTCCCAGCTTCTTGTGCACCTGGCAGAGCATGGGAAGCTGAAAAGTCCTTGGCTAGTGTAAGCACTACTTAGCAACAACTAAAACACCAGTGTGTTATCAACATTATTCTCATACTAAGTCCAAAACACAGCACTATACCAGCCACTAGGAAGAAAATTAACTATCCCAGCTGAAACCAGGACACCCTTATATAGTTTTTCGTAAAACATTGCCATTTTAAGTATGTCAAAATATTGCAACACAAAATTTGTATCATTTCATTACCATAAAATTTCTCAACTTTCTAAACTGCTTAAAATAAAATCAGTTTTATAAATGAATTCTGGCATTAATCTACCCCCTAGTTTTCAGTGTTTACTATGCCTCAAGAATTCATCAGAGAGCACTGTTTGAAAGTCAGGCACAAATAAGTTATGAATCAATATAATATTGCCTCACATTTTTTGGAGAAAAACAAGAATTAAAGGGACAATCTGCCTTCAAAGCCTAACAAGACTGATCATAAATTGGAAATGCTAGTCTTCTACTCAAAAGATTATTATAACAGAATGGAAAGAGAGGCTACAAATTCTGATATATGATACTCCTTTATTACTAACACTGATCTATAGAAAGAGAAAAGAAATTCAGTATACACATACTGTACTGGGGACTTGGGAAAATACAACCACAGGAGGATAGCAGAGGCTGTCAAGCATATACGCTCAAATTGCAAATGGTTAGTTACTGGTCACTGAAGGAATGCAACTTTGAGATCTGGCACAAGCAGTGTGAGGGCATAAAGACAGCAAAAAAAGAGCCTTAGATTTAACATATTCTATACATGGTAAAAATATATACAGGATCCATAAAGAAGGTATAAAGGATAGCTGTTGCTCCTATAGGAATGGGAGAGGGAACAGAAGAGCTGAGAATTACTCCAGGACTGTCTTCTCCAGTAAAAGAAGCTGTGCTTGATCAGGACCACTACTTAAACACCAACAGCTCTCCCCTTTCCTTTAGCAGCAAGAGTGCTGCTTTTTGATCTACCATTCAGCCCATTTTGCTACTGTAGGTTCAGCGATCTTACATCAAATATTATCTTGCACTATATAATTGGCTTAAGCAAATTTGAATTTTCAAGCGTATTTTGTGTGTGTTTGTATGTGCGTGCATGAATGCATTTTTACTCCAACCTTCATACAGGACAAAAAGATTGATACTGCAGCACTGATCAAGAGCAAACTCAGATGCAGCAACATATGGAATAATCTGATAATTTGTGTTGAAGTGCGTATGGGAAGGTTAAGAGGAGTGGTGCAGACTTGACAGGACTATTAGGACAGGGCTTGGTTGAAATGTCCCTCTATAAACAGCATCAAACACTGCTATCAGATGCATCTCTTCCTCCCACATTACCTTCCTTGCCCCTCTACTCTGTGTTTATCAGCCCCTCAGGATCCCAGCTGAGACACGCTTCTCTCTCTTCTTTGCTGCCTGGAAACAACGATGGGTAGCAGAAAAAGCACAGTGAGAGCAAGGATGCTGCTCTCATTTCATTTTTCTTTCTGCAACCTCTAGCAACTGAAAGTGTCAATATAGTAGGTAAAAGTCCTGTTCAGCAACTGCAAGACTCAAAATGAGCATGCTTTATTACAGATAAAACCTGGGAACGCAAATATTGAATTCTACTATGTTTTACTAAATATAATTTAAAATTTCAAGATACTTTATAGATGAATTTGGGAAGACTTAACGGGCAAGAGGCAAATGGCATAGTTCTACTGACAGTATATTTTCCTCTTTTCCCATCTTAAAAGTTTGATTAGGTAACTTTTCTATGCAATAGTTACTAAGTGTGGCAAATTTTCCATATTGCTACTCACACAATCAATGTAACATTTTTTGTTAAAAAAAATAGGCCTTGCTTAATAAAAAAAATTTTATATTAAGGCATGCTGGTTACAACTAAATGCATTCAGAAGGACATGTTGAGGAAGACCAGCATGGAAGTATGAACTGTTTCTATGTTACAACGTTCTGTAATAAGCACCTAATGTGCAATAAATAATGTAACATAAATATTATATATATATAATTATATAAATATTATATAAAAATAATAAATAAAGATTATTTTAATGACTTCTCTAGTTAATCCTAAAATCTGTTGCTTCTACCTGCATCACAGAATAGGGGTGGGACAAGGTGCAACAGATTCACTTTTCTTTGTGGATCAAGATCTGCCTTTTCCTGAACTTTGTGGCTTTGGTGTTTTTGCAACATTACATACTACATATATTCACAGTTGTGTGCCTACTGCACTGTCCTGATCTCTGGTACGCTGGTAGAGTATGCAGATTTCTCTGTATTCCAGAGGTCTTAATGGCAGTCATTGTAGACTAGGGACATTATGAATGATTGTGAGGGTAGATGAATGACAGGCAAAAGCATAGTCTCTTGTCAAGAACAGAGCAGGGTGAGCACTAAATAAGGGATGGTCACTTTCCCTAAAGAATCAGAATCCTGTGATATAGTGGACTAAAGTAAGAATTGTAAATCAAAGGAACTACCGCAGACAGTCATAGGAAAGAAAAAACATCTGTATGAAGACATTCTACAAAAATTCTTAAGTATTTTGAATAACCCTCCGTTGGGAGAAAAGTTTTGGCACAACCGGAGTTCACAATGCATCTAGAATAGTTGCTCTCTTGGAAAAGTTGAACAGTTGATTCTGCCCGTTGGCTAACAGTACCAACTATTAGAATGAACAGGACATGTAGTGAATTACTCAAGAAAAGTTTCTGAAAGGCCAGTTTGCATCAGCAAGTTAGGTAAGAGCAAGAATGTGATCTCTAATGTCCAGCAGTTTGAGCTACCTGTCAATTGAGGCTCCCTTGCACTATGAAATACCATACTGAAGTGTTCTGAACTGATGGACCTTTGCACGCCTGAAAGAATCTGAAAGAATTTACAGAAATAAACTTAACTAAGACATGAAAGAGGCAAGCTTTGAGTGAAAGCCACTATCAGTGCCCTGAGATCTCTAAATTACAGGACGTGGTTCCTTTTTTTGGTTGTGCATAGAGCTTGGGTTGGAAGAAGGTGAGAAAAAAGGGTTCTGTTTTGTCCTATTTTTTGGAAATAAGGAAGTTAAAAAAAGAAATTGTGTTATTTCTAGGGTCCTGCTCTAGGAACCTGCTCTTTTTAACTGCTGTTAGTAAATATACTTTCGGATTCTTAGACAAGGAAGGAAACTACTTTAGAGAGGAAGGAGGCATTAACTGTGCTGGGAACACAACCTAAACCTAAAAACATGATATACCAAAGAAGAATATCCCCAAAGTGTTAAATTTCATCTAACTGACATTTTACAAAAATCAGTAAGAAGCTACAGGTGTGAAGAAATGTAGTTTAAGGGAAGCCTATGAATCAAGCAAGGTAATTTGACAACACTGTAATAAGGTTAGTGCAGTAACTACTGGAAATGTTTACCCTGAAAGCATGTACGCCTTATGAACCCCTTCAACACTCACAAAACATTACATAATAATTTTCATTTCTTGAAACAAATGAAAGCATTATTCCCATTTGATATCACTTCAGTATGCTGCTGCAAATCCAGGAACTTAATAAATTCATAAAGGTTTACTACATTTATTATTAAGAAGTACAAGGTTACATTACTTTCTTTTGTATGACCAAAAAAACATTTGCAGAAATATTTTTTCAAACAAAATACAGTATTAAGTTTGGAATAAATACTCCTTGTTTGCACAGGTGACACACTTCTCTTCACTGACTGAACATTTTTAGTTTCAAGGCAGGTTTTCACCACCAACCATATGCAATAGACTTCCTCTTCTTCAAGTAACCTTGACATATATTTGGCTATTCACATTAAGTACACACCATAAAAAATATTTTCAACTGTCACTGTCATTCAAGTGTTAGCTGTCATCAAATGATTTAGAGCAATCATTTTCAGCACACCAAATTAATCTTATTAGAATCGAAATGTTGATTTTTACTTGCTATTTTTAAAAGTTTTTATTTTCAGAGTATATGATGTATACTAAAAAACTGAAAGTCTACTTCAGATGGTACTGCAAATTTCACAAATCAGAAAAAGAAAATTTGGGAATAATTGACAGTAGAAATTCAATAGTGTTTAGCTGGGGTTAGATTAATTTTCAAGCCTTCTCCACTAGGCAGTTTCTGCAGACTTTTGCAAAGTATCTGTGTTGCTTATCTTGATGAAATAATATTATACTCAGCCATTCCAAGACATTAGTGATTGTTCATACTAGAGATCCAAAGTTTATGCATGCATCTTTAATTTGTCCAAACTGTCCCCTAAATGTCACTGGCAAAGCATGAGTAAAAAGCTCAACTTTTACTTCAGCAGAACTGCTTAAAACCGTGCCTTTGAACAGAATTGGTTTACTATGCCTTGTTGAATGTTAATCTGTCTTAACTCAGGTTTTAAACACAAACAGTAGAGAAGAAAATTATTCCCCTGGTATTCAGTACACCAGATATAAAATTGGTCTAATCTGATTATGACCCAAAGTCATAAATTTTCACATACAAACATGTTTCAGCTATGCTTTAAAGAAACAACTTGCATCTTTCAAAGAGCTGGTGGAAATTAAGGCTAGTTAGGATACTTGAAGAAATATTCTTCTTTTGCTGAAAAAAAAATCACATAGCTCTACATGATCCTAAGAAGAATATCTATATGCATATATACCTTCCAACTATATCTATCAATTATTTTCTTTTTCCAGTTTTACATTTTTTAAGATGCATTATTACCTTATATCCAGGTCCTAACTGATGTATTGCAAAAATCTGTGCCGGGTTGAGTGCTTCAGTGAATACATATACTGCTCCAAGCTGGCCACAGAACACTCTGTTAGCATCAGCAGTCTCCGAAGAGCCAAGAAAACATTTATCATAGCTCTGTATCAGAAAGAGGCAATGTTAATGAAGTTTAGTCATACAAACTATACAATGAAATAATATTCATGTACAGCTACTGAAGCCAAAAAATAAAGGGAGACTGCAATTAAGAAAATAAATCAATCATTTATTACTGCAGTACCTGATTCCCTGTGGTGAACAACTTGATTTTGAATATTGTAGCATTAATTGTTTTACAGGTCAGTATTACCATGCTGTTATGACTGGCTGCTAGGATTTGTTTTTTATTAATTGTTCAACATACAACAGAGAAAATTAGAACAGTATATTCAAGTACCAAATAACCTTCCCTATTGCCTTCTAGGAAATATGAAATCCTTGAAGTTCCTTGTAATTATAATCAGAACTCCCACCACTAACACACGAGAACACGTGCTAAAATGCACTCTTCTTTCACTGTTGTGCTAACAGAGCTAAACATCTCTAGCAGAAAAAAACAAATACAAATTTTTCTAGTTTGCAACTGGTGCACAGCCTTCCTCTATGACCACAGCCTATAAAGATTTGGTTTGACCTTAAACTCCTCTTCTTCTTCCACAGCCACAAGAGTTGTTATTTTCTATTCCTCCTTCTAACAACTATCCCTCTGCACAAGACCTTCTGCAGTTCTCCATCTGTCCATCTCCTATTATTTCCGATTTGAAGTGGGTTTTTGTGGCTTTTTTTTTTTTCCCCAAATTTAAATTTCTTTTGCAAGAATTAGGTTATCTTCTTCTGGTGCTTCCAAGAAAAAAGGCTTTCAGATGAAACAAAGTTTAGAACGTAACTGTCTAGAATAAAGATCTGGGGAACTGAAAAACAAGACACAGCACAAGAGGACAACAACAGGAAGCACAAGGATCTTTGCAAGGCTATTCTCTCAGCTTCCTTGAGTCACATGTACTTTATTTAATGGAAACAAGGATCAGGCCTCACTTTTTGAGCTGAGTCAGCCAACCAGTAGAACCTGCATTCGGAAGGCTGCTTTTTCACCTTGTTTGGCTCCTGAGTATTACCCTAAGAAAAACTTTTGTCAGTATGGAGAATAGAATCAAATATAGTGACCTGCTACAGCAACTGATCTGGGTGGATAAGCTATTAATGAGGAAAAGGGGATTCTGTCTAAAGAGTTAACAGGAAGTCAAAGATCTGGAGCTCAGCTTTGCAATGAGGTGAGCTAAGAAGTATCCAGGATTTTATCTCTGATTTATCCTCCTTTTGACCAAATCCCTCTTCTAATTCTTTTCCCTTGGAATTTCTAAATTTGTTTTTTTTTTTTTTTGAGAAAACTAAAAAACTTCTGAAAAAAACTACATCAACATTGATTCACAAAGTCATATCCAGGATGCACAGTGCAAAAGATGGGCTATGAGACCACTTTGACTACTGGTAAATCTAATGGTGAAACTTCCTAACAATTTTCAGTTAGTTCAGTTTGAGCAACCTGGTCTAGTGGAAGGTGTCCCCGCCCATGGCAGGGGGGTTGGAACTAGATATCTTGAAGGTCCCTTCCAACCCAAACCATTCTATGATTCTATGATTCTTTCAAGTCTTGCTTAGCCTTGAAGGCTTTACTGACACCTGCGCCATTACTGTCAGGAAGTGTTAAGTCCATTCATGTTGAGCAATTGGAATTTTTACTGGTTATTTGAGGAATTTCTCTGAGCTACTGATGCCACCCTTTTTCCTAGTTTATACTTACAAACTCCGAATCATACTTTCCTGCCTATTACAAAGGTGTTTTCCTGGATTCTTCTAGTTATCATTAATTGTACAACAGCCATCGTAGCTCTCAATGGATTCTGAGTTTTACATATAATTACATTCTAGGTCTGTTAACCTGTAGTAATTCCCAGGTCTGTCTTTTTTCATTCTTACCAGATTATGCTTTCCCATTTTCTGGTGCTTCACTCTGGATTAGATGTTTCCATTATTTTTAATTGGAGTAGAGGGCTAACTCCTAATCTTCTGGTAATTTTTATTCACTTTGTTCCAGATGTCAAACAATCCATAAAACTGATTTATTTATTTAAAAATCAGCACCCAATACTCATAGCTCATTTGGTCTTCCTTCAACTATCTCACATTTCCAAGTTTTAAACCTGACGGACACCAACTGATCCAAGTTTGTTTGCCTATTTCTGTACATCCCTGGTAGTATGTCATTAATGACCCCAAGATGAGGTGACTGACCGATCTGCTTCATTCAGTGCCTTGGTCCAAATCCTCCTATTTTATTTACATAAAAAATTAAACTCTTGGGACTTATGGACCTTGTTACTTAAGGACATAACTTTATCCTTAATATTCTTGATGCTTATAAGCCTTCTTTCAAATGCAGCCCAAGTGCTACTGATGTCATCAACCTGTTGGCTTTTCACCACTTTATATCAGCTTTTTAAATCCTTCTACAGTTTCCTTATCCTTCAACAGAAATGCAAAATTCTGTGAAAGACATCATGACATCATCAAGTTTACCTTCATCCAGTTGTCTGAACAAAAATCTTCCACCAAACCTCAGTATCCCCATATTCCACACCTTGAAGAGAAGTTTTATGCTTTCTCTCATGTTACTTCCCATAACTGGGGAAAATTCCTAATCTAACAGCTCTAATAGCCAAACTCTTCCAATTTAACTTCCATCTCAAAGTGTATTTGATCTCTTATAAATAATTAACTCCATAAGGCATACAGAGCTGATCATGACTACTGACCAGCTAGCAATTGCACACATTTGGTTATGTTATACCCTGTCATGCATTTCACTTCATCTTTTTGTCATAATCTCTAGCTATATTTACTCCTTGGAATATAAACTCAATGAGTTATTTACCACTAGCTACTGTATCTTGTGTAGCACCCTAACACAATGAATCTCAGCATTGCTATGTTTTTTATATTTCATTAAATACTAATAATGAAGTTGGAGCCAAAAATGGCTCTGTGGAAAGAGTGTATCAGCAGCATTCACAATAGAAACAGCTATACAAAGAAGTTTACAGTGTCTTCTCCTTCTTCATCCACACTCATATCTCCCCTCTAGCATTCCGGCTGAACATTGTGCAACATTTTTAATACATGGAGGTCCCCTCAATAAAACGAAAAATCTTGAAGAAGGTTTGAGTGATTTAGAGTTTTGCACAGATGACATATTTTGCAAATCCTGAGACAAAACATGTCTATTAAGACAACATACATTTGTGAAGAATACAGATGTGAAGCCTTAATGACTACTTCAAGTAATATCCTATATCTTGCTGCCCATATTACAGAAACAGTTAAGAACCCAGTGACTTCACGGCTGTGTATAAATAAGAATGAATTAGAAGAAATACAAGGAAAAAAAATCATTAAAAATGAAAAAAAAAAAGGCATCTTTTTAAACTTTCACCCTTTTTGTCATCTGCATCTTTACTTCAATATCTTTCAGGGTACATATGAAAACTGTAGACTGAGGTATTCTTCAGTTTTTGTTTGGATACAAGAGGTAAATGTCAGATATTGAAAAAAATGTCATAAAAATATAAAAGAATTATAATGCAAGATCAATCTGGGAAAAAATAAAATAAAATAAATTCACAGTCTCTACCAAGACAAAACCTATACTTAAAAAAAATAAATTCAACTCAGTCCCTTAATCTTAAACTCAATAATGCAAATCCAATGAATGTTTTATTAATCTAAAAAGAATTTAATCATAATGCATTTTGTTCAGTGGTAGCTGTGACAGTGAGCAACCGAAAAATCTTGTCTTCATTATATTTAGTGTTTTAAACACTACATCTCAATTATCTTACAATGTTCTTTTATAAGAAAAGACTGAAAAAGAGTAAGATGCACTTTGTCAACAATATGCAACTCCTTCCCTTTCTCAGTTTTCACTATCTGTTTTCGCAACCTGTACTGTTAAATCTATCAGTATAATCTACATAAATAATTATGCACAATATACGATGTAAAGAACGAAGAATGATTGGCTGACTTGCATAGCTTTTTCTTTCCCCCCAAAGCTATTATGGTAAGGTGTTTTCTTGTCATCTTGCAGGAGACTAAAGTTATATCCAAGTGGAAGGGTATGAACGTAGAAGTTAACAAATAAGCTGGATAATTGCTCAAGTCTTTTCAAGGGGATACTTTTAACAACTCAATCTTTATATGAAACAGGAAAGTTCTAATACAGTTACAACAAGAACTTTGCTTCCTATACAGTTAAAACAAGAGCTTCTCTTCCTAGCTAATGTATAATAGTGCTAAGGAGCCTACGTACACACTCCCCTACTTTCCTTTTTATGCCTTTTACACAGTTGCATTCATACATCTTTCCAGAAGTTCTCCTACTTTCTATTCTATTTCCAACTTCTGATATAACAGATTTTTGTTATTAAAAAATAGAGAGCTAATGCCAACTAGTGTCTTTCATAACTTAGTCTATTCTCCAGCGGACAAAGTAAAATCTTAGCAGAAATTTAAAAGACTTATATCAAAACATCTAAAGCTTGGTAAACCAATCCCACCTTAAGAAAAGATTGTACTTCTGTTACATGAGAAAGCTGAAAGGAATATTGTGAAGAAAATATGCATAGAAGGAGCAGCTCTTCCTGCTAAGCATTTGTCATTAAGGATTACAGATCCCCACACCATATAACTAGTAACTCAGCCCAGATCCTCTGAGACCTCAGCTGGCTTTTCAATCATCACATTCTCACCCATCACAAAAAAGTTTACATTAGCAAGAAGAAACCATGCTCTGCAAAAACTGAAAGGCTTGACTTTTCTTGCAAGCAGAAATGCTACCAAGAAAACAAAGAATGATGATCAGAAGCTTTGGCAAGCAGAGCCCTCCTACTTTAATTAACATGTAATATTTAAACTCCCCCTTTCAAATTCAACTTTGCCTCTAGAATTTAGCAAAAGACAGTTAATTTTCTTATGTACAAAAGAGCTTCCTTATCCTATACAGGCAGTCAGAAACAACTGAGAATTATATTATAAATAAGAAATAACAAAAGTATAGCAAGCTGATGAATCAAGCACCTCTGAAAGTCTAGCACAGCTTTAGCTGAAGGCAAAGCACAAGAGAATCATTTTGTCTGCCTTCCTCATTCAAAACTTTGGGCCAGAAAGAGTGCCTATTTTCTGCATCATTAGGCGTAGACTCTCAAACCTTCCAAAGTAGAAGGTACAAATAGAGACCACAAAAAAAACTTTGAAACTTATACAGATTTCATTAAAAGAATTTAAATATAAAAAAATATGAAAATGGATGCATTTCCTGTAAGAATATACTGTTAATTTGAACTCAGTCCAATTAACAGATACAGGTGTATTTACAGGTATAGATGCAATCTTCTCCAGGTAAAAATGACTGGTTTCTGACTGTAGGACAAGCAGATGCAAGATCACTGTGTCTTTGCTCTGAGCTGACTAATGCTATGAAACTGTACATCTCTCAATATCTTTTAACTGGTTTGGATGGCCAATAAGGGAGGACATCTCTCTGTAAAAGTTTACTACCCAAGAAAATTGCTCAGTATTTCAAGGATGAAATTTTGTAGCAGTTAGTTTGTACTTGCTTACAATATTAATTAAATATTAATACTTTAACACTTAGCACAGCGTTTTTAATATTGGTCAACTGCCTACTTACTAATGTCAAGTCAAACAATAAAAGGCAAAATATACTTGTTATTGGGAGACAGATATAAGACTTCAGACTTTGCTTAATACTATAAACCTCTTGACACTTCTCCATGCTTCTGTTTTCTAGCTGTCACTTTTTGTCTCTCTATCTTGTTGGTTTAAAACTGTAAACTCTGCACAGAAGAAATAATCTCTTGCTATACTTATACAGTGCTTAAAACAATATGACTTTGATCGTAGTTCAGGCTACTCAGTTCTACTGCAATTAAAAAAAACTACTTAAAATGTAATGTTCAATAACACAAAAAGCATAGAAATCTTTTAACCACTAACAAATATCTCCTCTTGAATTCAACACAGAACTTAATGTGATACAAAAATGAATACTTTTGTATACATTGGCAGTATGCATAGTCATTTGGCAGAATGAATCAGTTTTTCTTAAGGACTTTTCTCAAGCTAAATCTGTAAAATCTGTAACTCTACCAGATTTTCCTTTGGAAAAAGCTAAGTATTAATCCACTGTTATCAGTGTCCTCTATACGGTGTCACATATTAAAAATATTAGCTATAACAGTCTCTCCAAACAAAATCTCTCAAAATTTCATTCAAATACCTATGGAAAATACAGACAAAAGAAATCCCTAATATTCTAAAAAATATTAATATAAAAAATCAATAATATTACATTTGATTAAGTACATAACTATGGAAGATAGATTAAAGGAGAAAGTTAAAAAAGAAAATTTGCAAAGACCTAGAGAAAACAAATATAGTACTTTTTTTCTTTTTCAATTAATTTTAAAATGAAAAGCTATGATAAAGGAAAAAAATAAAATCTTACATCATTCGTGTTAACATGCCAGGCCATGTCACCATAGGATACCAGCTGACCATTCACGTAACATCGTATTTCACTGTTTCTCCATCGATTATAGATGTGTACAATGCTTATCATGTACCACTGGAAAGACATGAGAAATCAGTATATAGTGGTGGGTTTTGTGCTATAAAACATAAAGTTAATGCATGACATTAAAAATAAGTGACCAGTCTCGTAAAGTTATACAAACAGATGAATCCTTGCAATCTCGTAAAATTAAAAGTCAAGTCAGTGTAATGTCAAGTCCAGTCAGCAGAACCATGCCTAAACATAATGATGTACCTACCTGCATCCCTTTATGGGACTAGAGGCAAAAATGCATACAATTAAAAAGTTGAATACACTTCCATTCCTGAAAGTGCAATTAAATTTAAATACCATACACTGTAACACAAAACACAACTGAGTTCTGATGAGAAATCCAGTTCTATGTGCACTTATCTTAACAAATTCATATCACATATCTCTCTCTGCCTTTTCATCATAGCTCTCTGGCAGAAATTATTAAATAAAAGGAAAAAATTCACAACAACAAATTTTACAGCCCAGTTTAAGATGTCATCTTGATTGCTTCATATGATTTTCTTCCTCTATTCTTTACCACAGAATCACAGAATCACAGAATCATTTAGGTTGGAAAAGACCCTTAAGATCATCGAGTCCAACCATAAACCTAACACTACCAAGACCACCACTACACCATGTCCCTAAGCACCTCATCCAAACGTCCTTTAAATACTCCCAGGGATGGCGACTCAACCACTTCCCTGGGCAGCCTGTTCCAATGCTTGATAACCCTCTCAGTGAAATAAAATTTCCTAATAACCAGTCTAAACCTCCCCTGGTGCAACTTGAGGCCATTTCCTCTTGTCCTATCACTTGTTACCTGGGAGAAGAGACCGACCCCCACCTCTCTACAACCTCCTTTCAGGCAGTTGTAGAGAGCGATAAGGTCTCCCCTCAGCCTCCTTTTCTCCAGGCTAAACAACCCCAGTTCCCTCAGCCGCTCCTCATCAGACTTCTGCTCCAGACCCTTCACCAGCTTCGTTGCCCTTCTCTGGACACGCTCCAGCACCTCAATGTCTCTCTTGTAGTGGGGGGCCCAAAACTGAACACAGGATTCGAGGTGCGGCCTCACCAGTGCCAAGTACAGGGGCACAATCACTTCCCTACTCCTGCTGGCCACGCTATTTTTGATACAAGCCAGGATGCCATTGGCTTTCTTGGCCGCCTGGGCACACTGCTGGCTCATACTCAGCCGGCTGTCAACAAACACCCCCAGGTCCTTCTCTGCCAGGCAGCTTTCCAGCCACTCTTCCCCAAGCCTGTAGCGCTGCATGGGGTTGCTGTGGCCCAAGTGCAGGACCTGGCACTTGGCCTTGTTAAACCTCATACAATTGACCTCGGCCCATCCATCCAGCCTGTCCAGGTCCCTCTGCAGAGCCTTCCTACCCTCCAGCAGATCAACACTCCCACACAACTTCGTGTCATCTGCAAACTTACTGAGGGTGCCCTCGATCCCTTCGTCCAGATCATTGATAAAGATGTTAAACAGAACTGGCCCCAACACAGAGCCCTGGGGAACACCGCTTGTGACCGGCTGCCAACTGGAGTAAACTCCATTCACCACCACTCTTTGGGCCCAGCCATCCAGCCAGTTCTTTACCCAGCAAAGAGTACACTTGTCCAAGCCATGAGCAGCCAGTTTCTCCAGGAGAATGTTGTGGGAAACAGTGTCAAAGGCTTTACTGAAGTCTAGATAGACAACATCCACAGCCTTTCACCTCATCCATTAGGCAGGTCACCTTGTCGTAGAAGGAGATCAGGTTGGTCAAGCAGGACCTGCCTTTCCTAAACCCATGCTGGCTGGGCTTGATCCCTTGGTTATTCTCTACATGCCGTGTGATAGCACTCAGGATGATCTGCTCCATCAGCTTCCCCGGCACCGAGGTCAGGCTGACAGGCCTGTAGTTCCCCAGATCCTCCTTCCGGCCCTTCTTGAAGATGGGCATCACATTCGCTAATCTCCAGTCAGCAGGGACCTCCCCAGTTAGCCAGGACTGCTGGTAAATGATGGAAAGGGGCTTGGTGAGCACATCTGCCAGCTCCCTCAGTACCCTTGGCTGGATCTCATCAGGCCCCATGGACTTGTAAGTGTCTAAGTGGTGCAGCAGGTCACTCACCATTTCCCCCTGGATTATGGGGGCTCCATTCTGGTCCCCGTCCCTATCTTCCAACTCCAGGGGCTGGGTACCCAGAGAACAATTGGCCCTGCTATTAAAGACTGAGGCAAAGAAGGTGTTAAGTACCTTAGCCTTTTCCTCATCCTTGGTCACTGTGTTCCCTCCCCCGTCTACTAGGGACTGGAGATTCTCCTTAGCTCTCCTTTTGCTGCTAATGTATTTGAAGAAGTGTTTTTTGTTGTCTTTTACAGCAGCAGCCAGACTGAGCTCTAGCTCAGCTTTGGCCCTTCTCATTTTCTCCCTGCACAGCCTCGCTACACTTTTGTAGTCCTCCTGAGTTGCCCGCCCCTTCTTCCAGAGGTCATAGACTCTCCTCTTTCTCCTGAGTTCGAACCAGAGTTCTCTAGTCGGCCAGGCCGGTCTTCTTCCCCGCCGGCTCGTCTTTCGGCACCCAGGGATAGCCTGCTCTTGTGCCTTTAGGACTTCCTCCTTAAAGAATGTCCCGCCTTCCTGCACTCCTTTGCCCATTAGGGCTGCCTCCCAGGGGACTCTCTCGACCAGTCTCCTAAACAGGCCAAAGTCTGCCCTTCGGAAGTCGAGGGTGGCAGTTTTGCTGATCCCCCTCGCCGCTTCTCCACGTATCAAAAACTCTATCATTTCGTGATCGCTCTGCCCAAGACAGCCTCCAACCATCACATGGCTCACAAGTCCTTCTCTGTTTGTGAACAAGAGGTCCAGCGGGGCACCTTCCCTAGTTGGCTCACTAAACCATTCCACCAATTTTTGGACAACTGTCATATGATTAAAAATGCATTATATAATCAAACAGAGAAAGCATCACAGTAAAATGCTTCCAAGTACAACTATGGTGATCTTTCAAATAATCTGTTCAACAGGAATCATTATGTCCATGATGAGTAAGTTCAAGAAGAAAACCCTTAGTTTCCTTTAAAACTGAGCTTTTAAACTCATCTAAGATTAGGAATGGAAATTTAATCTTTAAGATCTGCAAATCAACTCATACTTAACTACTGTGTGTGTCTGTATTATTTCAAAACATATACAAACCAGATGAAAATTGACATACTGGAGAAAGTCCAGAAAGGGCCACAGAGATGATTAAGTGATTGAAGCCTCTGACACATGAGGAGAGGCTGAGATATGGGACTGTTTAGCCTGGAGAAGAGAAGGCTCAGAGGGATCTTATCCATGTGTATAAATACTTGATGGGCAGGGGATAAAGAAGATGGAGCCAGAGACTTCTCACTAGTATCCAGTCACAGGACAAGAGGCAATGGGCACAAACTGAAACACAGGAAACTCCATTTAAACATACGTAACAAGGGTGGTAGTAAGCAGTAAGGATAGTCAAACACTAGCACAGGTTGCTCAGAGAAACTGTGGAGTCTCCTTGTTTGGAGATATTCAAAACCTGACTGGACAACATCCAGAGCAACCTGATCTAGGTGTCCCTTCTTTGAACAGGGCGTGAGACTAGGCTGTCTCAACACGCCCCTTTCCAATCTTGTTGATTCTGTGAAAAAGTCAGCTCATCTGCCTTGAAAACACCACTTCATATTTTAATAATTTGGAATAGTAATTTACAATTTACTTGCCTTCCCTTTCTTGGTATCTGTTTCAGTTATTATCTTTTGATTTCTATGTTCAGCTAAGTCTCTTTTTTTCAAAGCAGAGAACTTCTGCATCCCTCAGGGCATTATTTTAATAAGTCACTTGGTGACTCTCTCCCTGAGCTGGGGTAAGTAGATACAGAGCCTGCTAATATAAAAATCTGCCTCTCTGTATCAGAGAAAATAAACGCAAAAACTTTTCATATGTTGATTTTGAAATCAGACAGAGAACAGAATTACAAAATAAAAAAAGCATGCAGCAAAACATATTTTGACAATAATCGTTGCAGTAGTCCTCGAATTCAGCTGTATTCTGTTATATATCTATAATATCTATATATATTAAAATACACATATTTTTCCACATCTGTTTCCAGGTCTTTAAAAATATCTTTTCATTTCCCCCTCTTTAGAACCTACAGTTAACAGAAGGGGGAAAAAGCCCCTACTAATCATACAACAGTACATAAGAGTATCTCGCTTCTTGCATATACAAGTAAACTGATTTATTGGGCCATACTAGATTAAGGACGTAATGCTACAGCTTTGGCTTATGAAGTCATGTGTGGCCAGTCTAATTGTTTTTTTTTTTTCAAGCAACCATGAACAAAGTATTTTTTGTAGGCCACTGCCTACCCCACCAAAAAAAAAAAATCAAAAAACAAACCCACAGTTCAATAAGCAAGCGTTGTTCCCCATTTTGTAGGCAGATTGTTTCAGAAAGGAACACCCACCATAAATTCAACAAAATAGTCATAACTCAAAGCCTAGAAGCTTAACTGGTGTCTATGCTAACCAGACACTAAGCATGACTAGAGCTCTGCTTTCATCAACACTTCTTTTCCAAAGCTTCCACACCACCTAACATAAATCTCTTAGAAGAAAAATTCCCTTGTCCTCTTTCCTTCAAAGGTTAATTTACCAATAGTCTCCACTAAGTGATGATGATTTTAAATACTTTCAGCCCAACAGCAGGTGTTCTTTGCAATAGCACTATTCAAAGTTGAACCTTTTATAACTATTTACTCATATTTCCAGTTCTGATACTTTTGTAGCAGAAATCAGCTGACAATCATAAGCCCCAAATTTTATCCATTTATCTTCTATCTGTGATTTTTCTTTTACAGTGCTTTAAGAACATTTCTGACAACATACCAGTTTGTAAGACTGTCCCTGTGTGTAGCTTAAGCTTAATAGATTATTCATTCATTTGGAAATAAACTGTTCATTACTTTTGTTGAAACACGGTCCACAGAGTCTATAAGGAACTAAAATGAGCAATGCTATTTTGGGAGAGGTTTGGTCTCCATGTCAAACTTTAGGAAAATGATATAATATACTTTTTATTATCTTTTTTTTTCCCCCCATGTTAACCCTCATTCATGTACATGCAGCTTTTTTTAGTCCAAGTCTCCTTTCTTCCATGCAACTTTTTTGAATCTTTAGCATTGCTGCTATGTCAGAGCACTACCTATGCCCGTTAATTTGATCCACAAGGCAAGCTCTACAAAAAACATTGAGCGTTTCTTTACTTGAATACACGTGCATACACACACATGCATGCATGCACACAGAGTCTATCCCAGATCGTTATCATAACTAAACCAGCAAAAAAATTGCTCTTTTGCCTCCTGCACTTGAATTAACTAAATTTACATCTTAAACTGTAATTTCTTTCTAGCCAGGGAAGTATTAAAGTATTAAAAAATGCTTTACTCTCTGTGTCATATTTGTCACCAGTATCAATCTAGATAAAATGAGCAACATAGGTTTTCAAATCTAGTTCCTAAAAGAGAGGATGACAAACTCCACCGAATTAAGTCCATAATGCATTCCTATTGACAGGAAAATAAAGGTCCTTCAGAGATTCCTGCTTGCTCACTTGATTCATATCCTTCCATCCCTGTATTTTAACGAATATAAATTCTCTTACTGCATGATAGCATCATTTCTCTAAGGCTTTCAGAGGAGTATAATGCCTAAAGTTCTTGAGGAATCCACATAGCATGTATAAACTGGCTCACAAACCTGTTCTTATGCACAGTAAGAATCCTTCAAATAATTCAACAGAAGTGGGGGACAAGACTTCCAGTGCAATATTGCGTTGCTTTGTCCCCAGTATTTTTATCTATGTGTTTTCTAGTCTAGCTCCTATCCCATTTTGATGGTTAAGAATTCAGGCATGATAATTTGTAATTCTAAATATCAGCAAAGCATTTTTCTAAAACTTGTATAATTTTCTATCACCCATTTTTTTGACAAAATAGATTATATACCACAATACCTTGGCAAATTTCATATTCAAATTTCTTTGGAACTTCGGGATGCCTACTGTAAGGTCCTGGCAATTAATTACTATCTCTTATATTGATTTCTATACCTCTTCTACTGACATTTCAACTTGAGACTCTTCCTCTGACTCATCCCCATTGACTCGTCTTGTAGTAAACAGTGATGCAATTAATTCATTTAGCTTTTTTGTTATGATACTGTATTCTTCAAGGGCTCCTATTAAGGCTGAGTCATCTAATTGCCCCTACGGACCGGAAAAAAAAATTGAATTGTCTTATCATTTTACATATAATTTGCTATAACATACTTTTCTAAGTATTCTTCATTTTGATACAACTTCCACTTTCTGAACAACTTCTTTTTACTTACAATGGTCTCTACTTTGCTATTTATCTGTGCTCAGGTACATTGTGAGGAGCTTTTAAACTGTTGTATTTCTGTTGGATTTTTTGGACTAATGGTATATTTGCTCTTAGCCTTTTGTATCTTTTCATATAAGCAATTTCCCTAGCACTATCAAACACCTCCATCTTTTAACTGCTCCTCTTCTTTTCTTTTCTTTTCTTTTTTTAAGAAATGAAGGCAGTTTTTTGCAGTTCCCTTAAAAATAAAAATAGCAAATCCTGCATATCCAAGCATATTCTGCATTTTTCAAGACAAAGTCAAGCAAGAGTCAACGTCTGAGCTCTCCAAAAGTTTCAAAAGGAAATAAATCCAAATGCTTCTGGTATTTAAAAGTTTGAACTCTCATCCCAGTAAGATGCCACCAGTTTATAGCAAAGTAATGTAAGCTTCTTTATATTAGTATGCTTTCTGATCTTCCTCAATTCATCACAGATGCTATAACCATCCTTATCATGTGGCTAACAATTTAATCTGAATAATATGCTTTTCCTACTTAGTTACTGATTTTCAGCACACAGAAACTTGTTATTTATTGTTACAATGAACTTATTTATCTGATTAGGTTAAATCTTTAATACAGGGCATCACTCCTCTATTGGCAAGACCTGCCCCACTGTCACTTGTAACTGTAAGTACAATTTGAAATGAGTGTCCACTGTCAGTCAACAAAGCTTCTGATACTTCTATTACATCAATAACCTCATTTAAAATAGACATTCCAGTTTCTCTTTTATCTTTTTAGATATGTAGAAGAAAACATATATGTTTGTCTCATAATTTCCTATTATCTATGTCTCATTTATGCGAATGTTCTTTGCTGATGTTGCACAGGCATTTTGTTGATTTCTCTCCTATTCTGTATCTGAGAACGTGGTTTTCAGGACTTTACTACTACACAATGAACGAAACCAAGCTGTATAATCTCAAATACAATTTTTCTTCAACTTTTAGTTGAAAAATTCCCCCTTTTCTTTTTTTTTAAATTTTCAAAGTCAGTAATACAATTTTCTTTCAAGTTCATCCTACAGTCTCCTTCCCTATATCATTTTCTCAAAAATGCACGAAGACCATGCCTCTCTGCTATAACAAGAGCTTCCTTAGGTAGTACTCAAAGACGCTTCAGATAACAGCCTGTCAATTCTTTATACTGCTGAAATCTTTCAAGCTTAATCACTCACTGCTGAGTAAGTCACATTCCTACTCCATAGCACAGTACAATCAGAGAGATGAGGCATCAAGATGAGGCATCACACACTAAATATTTCCAAAATGTGGAATTTATTTCAGTCTATACTACAATTAGTAAAGGTGTTCAGGATTAGAAACACCAAAAAAAAGCTGTTTGCTCTCGACTACAGTGCTCTCCTGTTCATACTTTTACAAAGACTGATGCTGAGGCTGGAACTCAAGGCAGTGAAAATTACTGGGGGTTACTAATACACGAAAATTTCACTTTGAAGTCCCAAAAAGACAACACTGCCAAAGCTAGATTAGCTCTGTTGGGAGGTTAGTCTATTATACTACACCCACATTTTCTATTTGGGAATATGATGACCAAATTCCTATATGTATTTTATAAATACTTGCTTTCATAATGTTGTTATAATACAATAATTAAAACCTAAAGTAACCACTTAACACGTCTTAAAGTTCTAAATTAAGATTACATATTATTCTGTGAATGATGTCATACAACATAGTTAACAATGGGAAGATCTTCACATGAACAGAGAGTCCTGATCTGCCTACATAAAGCTTGTGACCAGGGGGCTTGAATATATAATTTTACTGTGATTCAACAAAAATTAAAAAAAACCCAACCATTATTCATAAGTTTAATGAGGACGATGTTTCTGGCAAAAGCTATTGCTGAAATGTCTGTGTCTGTAAGCAAATGGCTAGAAAATAGTATATCTGATGACAAAAATCACACTTCTCAAGTTAGCATTTGGACAGTAAGCTGCTTTGTAAATGGGTACACATTTTTTAATACATATCTATACATTCAGTGCTTGCACAGTGGAACCAATGTAATACCTAAATAAAATGAAGAAAATCAATCTACATGTTAAACAGGATATGTTTTGACTCGTTAAGGCCAGGAATTGTATTTGACAGGTTTTCTTTCCTCCATTATGCATTATGTATCTTCCCACATACATGTGCACACAAGTTATTAATGGAAAAAATATATCATATGAAACCACTTGCAAATATATTCTGGAAGATTTATTTCAAATACTTTCTAAGTCTGACATATGACCCAAAGTGTATGAAACACGATCTTTGAGAAATATAAAACTGGCATGGAAGTTGTATTTGGACATACTTCAGCAGATCAGCAGGTTATGATTTGAAACTGATATTCATATAATGAGATATACATCTACTAGTACTTCAGAATTAAGTATTTTAAGTAAAGTAGCAAGAGCTAAAATTTTCCAGGGATGGCATGAAGGAAACTAGTCATTCATAATAAAAATAATCAAAATAATATATTGCTAAAATATTAAAGACTGCTTCTTCATCAACAAGTAAAGAAATGATCAGCTAGATACCAAAATAATGTAATCTAAAAGTTAACAATTCCATTTGTTCCTAGGTTGAGTGTTTATCAGTAGCATCAGACGTGCTACTTTAAAACTGAACTGTCACGAAAACTCTTTTCTGGCTATAAAATTAAATAAAATTTGCAAAACAGAATTGATTCATTTCAATACACTCAGCAGATAAGTGTTTATAAGGCTTTATACATCCCTGAATATGCTAGAAAAAGACATTACTATGTTTTAAAAAAACCACAAATGACCTCAAAGCTACGTAACAGAATTAGAATCAGTGACTTTCAATCACAAATGCATACCAAGAAAAATAGTAGAACATAAAGCTGATGAGTGAACAATGGCTTCTCAAAACAAAACAAGCACTGAAATTCAATATACAAATTCTCAGGCCATAAAAAATGAGCTTCACAGCAAAATATATATATGGCTGCTATATAAGGCTGCTATCAATGACAAACACGTAATACTCGCTGTACAGAAATGTCAATGCTTCAGTCAACTAACTGAAGTATTGAAGCCAGCAGAATCATTGTTCTCCTCGGAGTACTAGGCATACAGTAGAAATGAACACTAAGATGATCTAGAGAAATAATCAAGATTTACTACGAAAAATGCTAAATCCCAAAACGCCACTGACACAGAAGAAAGTTCAGAGCCTTATATCCCGCAGCAACAGATAACAAAACTCTACCATTGCCAGAAAAATTGTACCAGACATTGGCACCAAAGTTACCAAGTACAGAATGTTCAGAAATAGAATGACGGCCTTTTAAAAATAAAATACAACCATTTTACAAATACTCACAATTCTTCTTTATCTGAAGCTAATTAAGCACTATTTTTAAAAACAAGTTGACTTTATAGAAGTGTTGCTTTATAAATTACTGTATTTTTCTTGAATTGATTCTGGTCTGTAACTGACAAAACTTAGCATGACCATCAGAGAAGCTACTTATAAATAAGAAGTTATTAGTAACAGTACGGCACTAAAGGAATTTTAGCCCTTCTTCCCAGAAGCACTTTGTCACGTTTTCAATGTAATTCTTTATTGTACATACCACTTTGCTTACCTTGCGTGGCTGAAAGTCATACTTCACACAGTGCTGGAAACCTTTGCCTTTCGACTTCAATGATGTAACTATTAAGCAATTGCCAACAAAATGAGCTGAATACCCAACACCTTTGCTAGTGCGGAAACTGAAAAGAAAGAATTATTAATTAAATTGGAAAAAGGGAATTATTGTATAATAAACCAGTCCAAATATTACTTTAAATTGCCATGAAAAAGAAAAGAAATTAGTACCTGGAACGGTGAACTTAATTTCCTTTATATCCTCTCCCCACCGTTTCTTTGGGGGGAGCTACTAACCTTCATCACTTACTTTATTCCAGGCTACATTCTAAAAATCAGTACTTTTTTTTTTTTTCTTTACAAAAACCCAAGATGGTAAATATAGTATCTATCAGGTTTTCCCATCAGCTTCCTAATTCATCATCATTTAAAATAACATATCTGATTTAAGTTGTAAAGAAAAATCCATCACAGAACAATGTGAGATGCTTTACAATTTTAATGGGTTCGGAGAACAATGTGGCCGCTATGACATACAAATTTGGATTCAAGGTAATTACCATGCACACGAATCATTTCGTTTTCAAGACTTATTATTTAGTTAAGCTAATGACCTATGAAGTTTTAATCATCTGAGCTGTGGATTTATTTTCATTTGTCAAATTGACAAAGGACTACTAGCTTTCTTGTGACAAATATCATAAAGACAGATAATGCAGAAAGCTCATACATTTCTCTGCTTATATTTGAAATCAAAAGCATTGTACAGAGAAATTCTGGTCTTCTTAAGAAACATTTTGCAAAGGTAGCTGGTGGAAATTCATGAATGACATTACACAGAGCATTTTTAAAAAGGCAAGTCCATATCTACAGCTATGTCACTTATTCCCTTCTGAAAAGCTAAGTACAATAAAGTCTGCTATCATCAATATGAAGCACATTTTATACAGCTTTTTTTTTTTTTTTAAAAAACTCATTACCAATCAGGTTATAAAAATAACCAATGGCTGAAATACAAGGTCTAAATGGTGAACTTCATCCATAAATTCTGAAATGAAGCTTTGCAAGTATAAGAAAAAAAGACACTACTAATTTTGAACATTTGTATGTACTCCTGTAGCCCACTAATTAACACCTTCTCATTTCCTTAATGTAGGCAACTTATAAAATAATTTCATATTATTACAATAATGATGTTTTAAACAGTTTCATTGTTGTAACATTTTCATCAAACACTTACTAGGTTTTTCGTAGTAACATTAAGAGGTGAAAGGCATATGCAAATACTAAGTTCAGATTTCATCTTACTTAATAGCTGTTGAAACTCTACATCTTTCGTCTACCCTACTATACAAATACAATCTTCATTTTAATATGCAGCAAAATTGCATAGTTATAAACCTAATTCAATCTTCAGAAACTTACAGTTAAATCTGTATGTGTACATTAATGAAGGAGAGAATCAGATTTTCCTCTTTCCTCACTGTTAATAATATAGCTGATAAACCACGACCTTCTGAAAAAAATTAACACCTTACAAGATACGTGGTGTGACTAGACCCTGAGGTCGCCAGAGCTTAGATGTTCTTCTCGTATAAGGCAATTTTTAAAGGAGGTCAAAAAGAGACATTCAAATTCTCAAATTCTAGAAAGCCACTTTTGTTATAATTCATTAGAATACTTCCATTAAATGTGAAAAACAGAGTGATCAGGCTAAACACAACAGGAGTAATAACATCTATAGATGACTCTTCTCCACCCTAATGGGTTCTTGCTCAGAGGTCCTTGCTTCCAGTCTTGATTTCAGTCATCTTATGAGTTGCAGCATACTATGCCTTGTGATCTCTAATCATCGAGGTAGTTCTGTTGGCCTTCAGGCATGCCTTGGTTTGCTCTTTTCGTTTAGCAACTTGTTAAGGTGTTGCAGAAGCTTTATTTTCCCAAATTCAGGCTGTGTTTTCCTCATTCTTCTAGCTGGCTCTATATGTTGTACATAATTCTCTCTCCCCTCAAGCTGCTGCGCTGGAAAGGAGCATTATTCCCTGCCACAGCCCTTTGTACAGGCTTCCACACAACTCTTCTTGCAAAAAAAGGGCACTCTTAATAAACCTAAAAAGTCCTCTCTAAATAAACCTAAGATATAACCTAAGTATGAAGAGAAAAATTACATACTGTCCATCACCACTGACCTCAACAGTGAAGACAATTTATAACACTGCCATTCCCATGTGTCTTTTGAAGACTGTTTTTAACATGGATCATTTCAGTGACGTGGCTGCCACAATGACCCCATAGGCAGCTATACCCCACAACAAAAGGAACAGTGAGCAGCCTCATGGAAGAATATTACTCATATACGCATAAAATCTGCATTAGCCATACACACAAATAACCTGCACGACCACAGTACTGAATTTTGTACAATAACACGAAGGTTAAAAACTTTAAAATACAGCTTTTACAAAAAAAGAACAACTGAATGTGTTGTGGGCTAGTTTGAGACTTTGATTTACCTCCTTGGGGCTTTATGCCATTCAAAGAACTTTCCACCAGGTAGTTGCATCTTGCACAATGCAAATTTGTTTCCCAGCAACATAAGTCATCTCTACAAGCTAAAATGGTTTTGCCTAACAGAATCTTATTCTGAAGGATATTGAAAAAAATACACAGACTCACTATGTTCTGACATATGGTGTCATATTATTTGATTAGAGATGACAAATAATTTTTTTTTAAATTACCAACACTCAATCGCTGCAAATACCATCACATTTTTACCTGATAAAACATTATTAAAATTGTGTAAAATGCATCCTACTACTTTGAACAGGAGCTAGTAAGCATTTTGTTATGCACTGAGAACACCCTGTTAAAAGAAAAAAAAAAAAAAAAAGAATGGCGCTTGAAGAAATGTCTACACCTTTAAAATTTTTCCCTTTCCCAATCCCCCCAGTTTACTGGGCTGATTTTGTCATCCTTATGGTCAAACTGGACTGTTCCTGAAATTTTAAACACTGAATTGTCTTTACATGTGTAACTTCCTGGAGTTCAGCATATGAAGACAAGAAAGCAATAAAATAATGAAAAAAATAGCTCATTTCTTAGCAGGACTCTTCTCTTCATCTTTGAATACAATGAATTATTTTCTAAATATGAAGCTTAGCCACGATTTTAATTTTTTTTGCCCAAATGAATTAGCATTCTAATAGAACAGTAGTTGAGAAACTGAGAACTCAGATATATTCTCTGTCTACCTCAATATTATAATATACAGATTATGTTAATCTTCACATTTTATTTCTTGCCAAAGCTAAAGTAGGCTAGGACTGGTCTCTAGGATACTGCACAGAAATTCTTTTACCAATTACCTACACATGTAGAACTTGCCACATCCAAAGATGAAATGCACAGAGACAACAAGAGCAGTACTGTCAACACCCATATGGTTTTATGAGCCTTTAACTACCTCCCATAGCAGCTGGTATACAATTTTACTACAGATCATTCATAAACCCCTTATAGTTATGTTTCATTTCAGCCAATTTCTCAAAGCAGCTACTGAATGTTATTACACTTCAATAGCAGGTAAGCATTCTTCCATCCACTGGTGAAACTGTTTAGTGATTCCAGTTTCTTTAGCTTAGGATTTTACAAGCAATTTAACATATGATCATTGTACTGAAATTGAGAAGATATTAATTCATTCTTGCCTGAAGAAAAAAAAAAAAAGGTTTCTTTTCTACTAACTTTGGAATTCCATTATGTGCTTTTGCAACTGTTCTGCATTATCTCTGTTATTATTAGCTCTACAGAAGGACTGAAAAGTTTAGACAGCTTGCTTTGGGGCTATTTTGTTTTTTGTTTTTTTCCTTGTCCCTACATCAGTAAAAATAAAATTTAGAACGCTCCTTCAGAATTTTTAGCCATTCTTCCATTAAATGGATGTGGAAGCACTGGGATGTTTTAAGGACAAAAAGCAACAATTATATCACCTTCTAATTCTTTTACAGAGCCCAATACACAATTTGAAAGAAAGCATCTCTTAAAAAAATAAACCCACACACAAAAACCCCACCAAAAAACCCCAATCTTAATATCTGGATTGATTTTATCTAATTCCAGGCCTTACTTAGAAGTAATGTCACCCCATCTCCTTTTTTAGCAGAAACAGGTATAGAAATTTAGAGGATGGAGACTTCTCAGTTGAGCACGCTTAAGGTTAGCCCTAAATTCCTAAATTTGCACTGTCTTTATGACAAAGAATCTATATCTCATTTTTGAGGAAACATTTCCAACAATCTATTAAACTGTGATTATTATTATTATACTGTGTCTTATTATAATTGTGATAGTTAAAGTGACCATAGTATTGTGTGTCTAGAAGTTTGAATTTTCCTATTTTGCTGTCTACACACTGGATGTCAGATTAAACAATCCATCAACATCAGATTTTGCATAAATTCTGAAAACAGAAGTCAAGAGCATCCTTAATTTCATAACTTTTTTTTTCTTGGAAGGCTTCATTATAAAATGTGTTTTCCAGAGCACAATTCACTCCAAGTGTTCTCTGAAAAGTACCAATTTTTTCCATGGTCTTTTAAAAGACGTAGCACTTCTTAACTGTAAATGGTATTCCAGTAATGCTTTTGCCAAGATTTCGGGCAGCGATCACATCACCTTTACTGTCTTCTCTTTGTTCAGACTATCCTTGAAAAGATGACATTAGCTGTTTCAGCTGGGCAATGAAAAAGCAGTCTATGGTCAGTTGGTTACCTACAATAACCCTTAACATCCTTCTGTAATTACTGCTTTCTAATACATAACTGCTAAGTCTGTAAGCATGGTGCCCATTAGTCACTGCTAGGTATATGACATTGGCTCGCTTATACTAGAATTTGTGCTATAGAATTCTGAATCTTACCATTTGAACCTGATTGCTCTGCAACAAACCTTCCTCCTTATTGTTATTTATCATCTCTGCAAATGTCAAAGACTTCTAATTTTCTTCCAGGATTGTCACACTCACTTTGTAATTGGTAATTGGTACAATACTGTTCCAATACACAAGTATTAATAGACTGTCACTTAGCAGCTGCCCAACATCAACCTCAGAGATAATTAAAATTATTAAAAAAAACCCCAAATTGGCTTACAGTTCTTGAAGCAGCACTTAGCATTTAGCTAATTACAGAACAGTAGCAGTTTTCCCTCACATCTGGCAAACGTGAAAGCATTTCTTTGCTTCCCTTCTCCATTTTTAAGTACTAGTTTTCACATCATGGTCAAGATGATGTAACTGCTCTCTCCCACCAGAAAGGCCTCTGGCCACTTCTTTCTGTACTCGCTTAAAGCCTGGATCATACCTAAGAAGGTGATTGGGAATAGTCAGCATGGATTTACAAATTGGAAATCATCCTTGATCAAACTGATAGCCTTGTACAATGAGATGACTGGCTTGGAGGATGGAGAGGAAAGCTGTGGATGTTTATCCTGACTTTCTAGCAAAACCTGTCAACACTGTAATAACCTCAATGACAAACTAATGAAGAATGAGCGACATAAGTGGATGGTGAGGTGGTCTGGAAACTAATTGAACTGCTGGACCAAAAGCATTGTCATCAGTGGTATGAGTCCAGTTGGGAGGCCAGTTACTACTGGAGTACCCCAGGGGTCAATACTGGGTCCAATCTTGTTCAGCTTCTTCATTAATAACCTGAATGGTGAGAGACAGTGCACATTCAGCAAGCTTACAGATGATACAAAATTGGAAGAAGTGGCTGATACACCAGATAAGCGTGCAGTCATTCAGAGGGACCACAGCAGGTTGGAAAAACAGGCCAACAAGAATCTCATGAAGATCAACAAAGGGAAGTGCAAAGTCCTGCCCCTGAGTAGGAAGTGCCCCAAGCACCAGTATATGCTGGGTACTGACCAGCTGGAAATCAGCTTTGCAGAAAGGGACCTGGTGGTCTCAGTGGACAGTAAGTTGACCATGAGCCAGTAATGCACCCTCGTGGCAAAGACAGCCAATGGTATCCTGGGCTGCATTAGGAAAAGCATTGCCAGCAGGTTGAGGGAGGTGATCCTTCCCCTGTCCTCAATACTGCAGAGACCACATCTGGAGTATTCTGTCCAGTTCTGGGCTGCACAGTACAAGAAAGACATGGACGTGCTAGACTGAGTCCAGCAAAGGACTGAATGACCAAAGCCTCTGACACATGAGAAGAGGCTGAGATATAGGACTGTTTAGCCTGGAGAAGAGAAGACATGTATAAATACCTGATGGGTGAGGAGTAAAGACGACTAAGCCAGAGACTCCTCAGTGACATCCACTGAAAGGGCAAGATACAATGGACACAAATTGAAACTGATAAACTTTTTCATTGTGAGGGTGGTCAAAGACTGGTACAGGTTTCCCAGTGGGGTTGCAATGTCTCCATTTGTGAGGATACTCAAAAACCTGACTGGAGAAGGTCCTGAGGAACCTGTTCTAGCTGACGTTGCTTTCAGCACCTCTGCTTCAAGTCCTCCTTGAAGTTGTGCATGCTACTAAGTTATTGCTTTTAAAATAAAGATTGTTTAAAAGACTTTTAAGAAGAAACTATGAAGAAAGAGCTAATTTACATGACACATTTTTCACCTAGTTAAACAGAAAAAGATATTACATGCCCAAAAAGCACGTTGAAAGAAAATAAATCCTTGCTTTGGTATCTTCTTCTTGGTGGTGGTTGTGTGCGACTCAGCCTTTCATGTGGCAAAGTCTAAAATCTGTGTAAAGAAGTTTAGACGGATGATTCAGTTTGAATATTTTTCCTGTGTTTAACTATTAATTATGGCTTTGTTTAAGCCACTATATAAAAATGACAAGTATTTGCATTGTTCCTGATTTCCTTCTGAAGTTGGTATATTCAGTTTCTCTTACGTGTATTACATGCACATTACATTTACACAGACTCAACTTTGGCATTTGATTTCTGTAAGACTGACTTCTTTCTGGGGCTCATATGAAGCACTTGCAAAGTTCCACCTTGTTAGTCACAGAAGTTTTATTTCCCACTCTTGATAAATACTCTCCTTTTACATATATTCCATAACAAGAGGTAACGTAAGAAAGTGAGACACTGAACTATAATTAAAGATTTGTGCATGCAAGTGTGTGTGCGTGAGATAATGAGTCATTCATTCAGCACGGATATGCCCAAAGATTACTTGAAGAGCCTGTGCATGCAGCAAAATACCTATGCTTACTAGAGAAGTTATCCTTTATGCACTACAATAAGAGAATTGAAAACTCCATATGTTTTGGGGCTATACTTTCTTTCCAGGTTTCCAAGCTGCAACAACAAAATATAGAAGACGTTACTTTGGTATGTTCTGGGTTATGAAAACAGAAAAAACATGAAAACAAAGAAAAGCATACATCAACCACGGGGAAAGATAAACTCATAGAAAAAAAATGTTTTCTTACTCTGCTAGACTCTACTCAATCTCATAAACAGATATTATATTAAGTTACTTACTATAGGTAAATCAGACTGTCAGTGGACATTTTTTAAGCAAACATGGAAATGTTACAGTTGTAACTAATAAGAAGTATGTTAATTAAAAAAATATTCTTTAAAGTATAATGTTAAGGTGAGACCTAGAATTCTTTCGAAGGAAGAAATTCAAGTTTCTTCGATAACTCAAAGGGCACCTTTGTGGGGTTTATTCATTGACATGTTCAAAAACGAACACTCTAATGAAGGAAAAATCTGTTTATTAAAGACAGATGTCTGAGTGTATGTGGCAATTATTCTAAGCTATACCACTTCTTTGTAGCAAAGTGAATATAGGCTAGAGAAAAGGTCTAAATAAATATGCTTAAAAATGGAACCAGAAGTAAATTCCCTCTGACACAGGTGAATATAAAGTATCCATAAATATTCAGGAAAGTTTAACACACAGAGGATTTTAAACTATTTCAGTGCAAAAAATACGTTAAAAAGCATGCTCGAAAAACTTAGAATTCAATAAGAATTGTAATCGCACCATAATAAACATCAGAACTATATCACCGCAAAAAGTATGTGTAAAAAAATAAACAATCAAACATCTGAAGTTATCCTAACCTAATGCCAGTGCTGCTTCTGCATTATATTGGAATCATACTCATCACTCAGGCTAAAGATCTTTCTACACTACTAACCATAAGAAAAGCAGCATACATCATGGGCTATGCAACTTTGGAATATGGTTTTCCTGTTCTGAGGCAGTAACAAATTCTCAAATCAAATACATCACCTAAAGTTGCCAATTCTGAAACGTAAATTCTGGCTGAGAAACAAATGATCGTGTTAAATTCCTGTATGCATGTCCAATCCTATAATTGCATTTGTTATTGTCCTTGACAGACTGACAAAATAAATAAAATATAAATCATACTAATAAACATAGCTATAGCCAACAGCTTGAAAAAATCTCCATGGTGAAATAACTATAGCACTTAGAAGAAAACGGACACATGGAAAAGCATTATCCCAGATGGTAATTTAGAGAAAATTTATTAATTTTTTTCTTCAGAATAAACCTAAATTATTTTTCATCAGATATTTGTTCCATAGAAAATATAAATTATTTTCTTTTTCCAAGTAAATGCACAATGCATAGTAAGATTTTTATGTATTGATAGTACAAGTACCTTCCTGAGACCACATCTACTGGTCCTCTCCTCAGATGACTACTAAAAACTTCTACTCTTTAGACTACCTGGAATGACTACAAAGTGAGAAACATTACTTTTGATTACTTCCCGCCTTATGCTACTCCTGTTTTCCTGAGCTCATAAAACTTGATAGATCTTGCCTATGTCCAGCCCTCCCCTATCTGCACAGCTGATACACAGTCTTTAAGAATATGAGAAAAGGTAAACGTACTAAATAGCAAATACATAAAGAACGAAGAAGTGCTGAAGAAAATACCAGCATGTTCTGACACAACAGAAGGTTCCTTATTTTCCTCAGTCCTTTTTTTCTTTAGCTAAGACAACCATACTTGAGCAGATATATAATTACTTTCTGAAGTGAAAAAACTTTTTTCATGATTGACCAATAGAATAAACATTTTAACTATTATGGCATAATTTCTAAATATTAGAGGACTTTATTAAGGATGTAACTATTATTTCTATTTTTATCACAGCAGCAAACCTAAGTAAACTAAAATTGTCTCTCCTGCAATTAATGTGTTATGAAATATAGCATACATTTTTGGGAACAGGTAATCAGTGAGCCATTTTTATATTCACAGATCTACTTTCTGTTACCTCTAGCTAATGTACAAACAGTGCGCTCTGACTATAACAGATTTGGTTTTTAGTACTGACATCAGCCGAGAACCTCAAACAGCAAACAGAAAATATGACAACATTCCCAGTTTACAGCTCTAAGAAACCATATATTTTAAAATACCTAAAGAAACCACCACACTGGATTTTATGGCTTATCTACAAGGCACATGGCTTGCATCCATGGATTTATAAACTGCAAAGCAAAAAGGCCAGATGACTTTGTAAGAATATGTATACAGTAAGCAGCCATTAAAATCTGCCGATATTTGGGGGGGGGGGGGGGGAAGCATGTCAGAAACGAAAAACAATGAGAAAGATTAACTCTTATTAGGCAGCCAAAACAAACTGTAACTGCAGCGTTATAAGTTACTTACCAATAGAGATAGGGTTTATCCTTATCTACATTGATATTGTTTAGCGGATCCATACGAAACCAGGTGTTAAGAGTAAACCCATTTTGATAAGGCCACTTAGCAATAGGAGGCAATGCAATTGCCTAGAAGTGAAAAAAAAATAAAAAAAGAAAAAGGAAACAGCAAGTTAAAAAATGAATTTTTTGAGAAGTATCGTTAAAGGTAATGCCTTTCTAAAATCCTGTCATTCTAGATCTGCAGATCTGCTTTAACTTTCAAATATTAAAGAAGAATATTAAAAAACCCCCTTCAAATAGTGCTTTTGAATAAATGCATTAGTTTTCCATCTATTTTAAAATACTTTAATTTTTAACTACATAAATTCTACCAATAGGGGACATGAAATTAAATTTGTGAATGGGCAATATTAAGAGAAAAAAATAGAAAAATTACTTCTGCAGAAATTAAACTATAAATTCAGCTTTCAGTAAGTATTCATCTCATCAATAGACTTAAATATTAAGATCAAATTAATCTCAACAGATAGTACAATAGAGATTCACTGTTAAACCTGCAGTATAAAAAAGGTTGTTCTATGAGATTTAAGAGCACTATCAGTTTTTTTTCCTATGAACACTTAGCAAGGTAAGATACTAAAAATTTTACCCCCATTCTCAGTTAAATACATTAACAATAAGGCATGGCCTGGGAAGAAATTCGATTTTTCAATATTTTATTTTTATAGGCTGACTGATGAAGAGGTTTCAGAGAACTCCTTATCCCTGGGCAAGGCCCTGAATACCTGCTCTACCTTTGAAGTTAGGCTCTCTTTAGGGAGGAAATCAGATAAGATGAACTTCAGAGGTCACTTACAAAGTAAGTGTTTTCTATGATACAACTAATAGATAAAACATTTTTTCTCCTCA